>NC_087181.1:4503084-4523084 GCF_035594125.1 Scylla paramamosain | reverse complement strand
TATTTTTTTTTTTTTTTTTGTCTTTTGCACAAAATAGAAAAAAAATCAACATATCCGAAAAGACGGTATTCAAAAGGAAGTAAGCTTCTTCACTTGTCTTATTCATTATGACGTAACATTCTGAGGTAATTTGTGCGTCCAAAGGCACAGACAAAGGGGTGTTTGAAGTGGATGTTTTTACTAATGCTGTTATTACCCTCCTCCTCCTCCTCCTCCTCCTTTTTTTTTGCATAGGAATAATAATAGAATCTCACTTCATTCTTTCCAATCAAAACACAGCCAGTTTTTCCCACACAGCGCGATGGTTTACCCACGCCAGCACAAGCACGAGGGCGTGTCGGTTTGGCAGTCATACACTGCTCTAGCTTACTTTACTAAAGGGTAGTTAATCTAAATTAATTCCAAAGCGATATGTAAAGACCTGTGGGAGTGTTTGTTTTGGTTATCCTATGTAATCACATGTTGTAATCCTCATTTTCTTCGTCCGCATTCTCCTGTTATTGATCAACTTTGTGATTTTAAGTACTAGAGGTCAAAGTTGCAGGCGATAACCTGTGAATCCAGCCCTAAAGGGAAAGGTACACAAACACAGTGACCGAAGCTGTGGCCTGATTGACTGCCGCCTCCCTGGAAAGCACAACGCAAGGATTCTGCACCACCCCTCAACAACCAAACTGTGCCTTCACCTGCGCTACGCACACACCACATCACACAACTATCATGCAGTTACACTCTCCCTCACAAACAAAAGTAGACAGACCACAACTCTTTCCCTCACTATTCTCTCAAGTTCTATGTGGTTTTTCTATACCACGTGGTATCAATTCCTGTATCTTGTCAGCTTCTGCTGGAGAGATTGGTGGGGAGGAACCTTCTGTACTATCCTGTATCTCCCAATAATAGTTAATGTAGAATAATTATCCAAACAGCCTCGTCAGTAACTCAAGGTTTGGTCTTCCGTTGCATTCCTTTGTATTCCTTTGTGTTCTTTCCTCCTCCTCCTCCTCCTCCTCCTCCTCCTCCTCCTCCTCCTCCTCCTCCTCCTCCTCCTCCTGCCTGCTGCTGGATGTGATGGCTCATGAATAACATGTGAATATGTTCTTAAACCACTTAGTGAAATCATAATTCGAGCTGAGAGAGAGAGAGAGAGAGAGAGAGAGAGAGAGAGAGAGAGAGAGAGAGAGAGAGAGAGAGAGAGAGAGAGAGGAGGAGAGAGGAGAGAGAGAGAGGAGAGAGAGAGAGAGAGAGAGAGAGAGAGAGAGAGAGATTCAAGGCAAAAAGTAAATTCTTTCATACAAATGCACCACATTAAGCGCCTCCAGCGTAAGACTGTATAATTATCAGGCAGGAAGCGCGCAGTAAACACGTCAAGTCTATGGAGAAGGCAGGGCGTGTTTCACTTGCTGGTCTTGCCTCTCACTTTTTTTAATATACGTTTTCTTTTTTTGCTTTTCTTTTTTTTCCTTGCATGGACTGACAAGGTGTGGAATAATTGTAAGAAAATATAAATTATACAAAAACTGTATTGGTGTCACTCCAGATAACAATCCTGCTCTTTACTACAACAACAACGACAACAACAAAAAACAACAAAAACAACAACTACTACTACTACTACTACCACTTCTACTAGTAGTGGTAGTAGTAGTAGTAGTAGTAGTAGTAGTAGTAGTAGTAGTAGTAGTAGTAGTAGTACTACTACTACTACTACAAGTAGTAGTAGTAGTAGTAGTAGTAGTAGTAGTAGTAGTAGTAGCACTACTACTACTACTACTACTACTACTACTACTACTACTACTACTACTATTGCTACTACTACTGTTATTAACATTCACCTATTAAGACTCAGGAAAGATTTGTCTTTCTCCAACCCTCTGTGCTTCTTAAAAACATGGAGCTGCATTTGGAAATAAAAATTCAAATAGCTGAACACAAAAATCATTTAGATGCAAAAGATATCGGACGGTTCAACTTGAGTAAACTGGAGTAAACAATGCAATACATGTTTAATTTAGAGTCAGTATAAAATGGTATTCTTACATTTCCATATAGCCATTATTTATACTCACGCTCTCATATCTTCTTGACGAATGGCAAACAGAGGAACAAAAAAAAATCTTTTCAGTTGCCGCTTCCATACATACAGACAAAAAAAAAAATAAATAAAAATAAAAGTCAATAAAAAAACTAAATATGTTTCTGGAAGTGCCTCAATACTCTTAAAACAACTAGTCACAGGAAGGGAAAAAAAAAAAAACAGGCAGAGAATTCCAGAGTTTACCAATGAAAGGGATGAAAGAATGAAAATATTGCTTGACTCCTGGACTATTGAAAGGGAACTTAAAGACTTCTATCACGTCCCCTCTTAACCTACGTCTCTCTAAAGAATGTAAATTTAATGACTTCATTCTCGCCTCGTAAGGAATACTCCTCATCCCCTGTATCCTTTCTGTCATTCTCCTCTGTACTGATTCTAATACACCTATATCTTTCCTGTAATGTGGAGACCAGAATTGCACAACATAGTCTAGATGAGGTCTGACCAGCGCCAAGAATATCATTAATATTACTTCCGGCCTTCTACTTTTAACACTCCTAAAAATTAATCCTAGTACCCTATTTATCCTGTTTCTAGCCTCTATGCATTGTTTTTCTAGACGGAGTTCACAGCTAACTATAACTCCTAAATCTTTCTCGTACCCTGTAACTACCAGAGATTGTTCGTTTAATGTGTACCTACTGTGTGGGTTTCCTCTACCTACGCTAAGTACTTTACATTTATTGATATTAAATTGCATTTGCCATATGTCCGTCCATTCATTCATCCTAAATCTGCCTGCAAGGGGAAGGCACCCGTTTCTGATCTAATTAATCTATCTTTGTGTCATCCGCAAATTTACTAACATCACTACTAATTCCACTAACCAAGTCATTTGATATATATTAGAAATAACAATGTCCCTAATACTGATCCCTATGGCACCCCACTGATTACATGACCTCACTCGGATTTCGAGCCGTTTATTACAATTCTTTCTCGCCTGTCGCTAAGCCATGACCCTATCCAGCCTAACACCTTGCCATCTATCATCATCTTCCCATCGACTACCTGTTTTAAAAAATTATCCTGAATTACCTTAAAAAATTCTGCTTCCTTCTTACCCACCATCAGACTCCAGTCAATATTCCTAAAATTAAAATCTCCTACCACACATACCTGACTGTACCTGCCTGCTCTATTTATTTCCTGCCACAGTGAGGTGTTAATTTCCTTTGTACTGGTCGGTGATCTGTACACTACTCCCACTACTGTACATTGCTGTACTACTACTGCTTTCCTATCTGTTTTAAATCTACTGTTAATACAACACTGTAATGTGTCCCTAACATATAACACGACGCCTCCTCCTCTCCTGTTTTCCCTATCTTTATAGAACAATGTATAACCATCTATCTTGACCTCTGGATTAAATACTTTTCCTCACATATCTAATCAAGTTTCAGTTAAAGCAATGATATCAAATTTCTCTACACACACTAATCTTCTAAGCAAGTCTATTTTATTCAAAATACTGCTACATTTTGTGTGGTAAATACTTAAGCTATTTCTCACCTTCCCTGAGCTAGCTACCTTTCTAGATTTAACTAATTTCTCCTATGTTTACTCCTCACAACACCTTCTTCCCACAACCCTTTCCCGTATATGAAATGAGTTATGGCAAATAATTGGCGCATTTTGTGCGCTCGAGCTCGATCTGTAGTGATGAAGCGATAGTTGTGCGAGTTGCGAGGCAGAAACCTTCGCCCACATGCCGATAAATCGATATATGCAAAATACAGCAAAAAAAAGGTGAGTCTGACGAAGAAATTAAATAAAATAACAAAGATACGCCTTCAAAAGTTACCAAGAAGTGTTTCCGAAAATGAAATCAAAACTTTTATATACGATGGACATCAAAAGGTGCTCCTGGCCAAATCATCGTTGTGCCCTCCAGGGCCAGGCGGGAGCGGTGGGGTGTACAGATGTGCGGTAACAAAAATAGAGCCCCCTCGCTCCGCTACGGGAATGATCCCTCCAAAGATATTAAATACGTTACTAAATGATTAAGAAAATCATAAATTATCTTTCATTCGCTGACAAGGAAAATAAAAACGTGAGGAAAATTAATATTTTCAGAAATCTACATCGACGAGCCTCTAAAAAAAGGGAGACAAATAGTGTGGGCCGGCTCTAGTCATCAAGGCCCACGTCACCTTGACTTTTCAAGGCGACAATCAACACACACAGAGACAAATAAGAACACTTCACAGAACTATACAAGCTTTCCTCTCTTTGATTTTACTTGAATAAAGCTGCAACAAAGGTTATGACGCTAAAAAGTTACCTTAGGTTAGGTCACAAATATCATGGTGGTAACGCTTCCCGGGAAATCAGAGTTAAAAATAATATCAATACCAATTGAACAAAGAAAATATAAATATCTTTTCTCCATAGAAGGAGAGTTTTTTTTTTTTTTTTTTTTACGTGGAAACCAAATTCACACAAAATGAAATGTGTTACAGTAATAGTTTCCAAGGACACTTTATCATAACGTGCAAAATAGTATTAATCTACATAACGGTAAAACACACTAAAGGATAAATAGACATATAAACTAGAAGATCTGATATTTTTTTTTTTTTTTTTATGTAGGAAGGATACTGGCCAAGGGCAACAAAAATCTAATAAAAAAAAAATGCCCACTGAAATGCCAGTCCCATCAAAGGGTCCAAGCAGTGGTCAAAAATTGGTGGATGAGTGTCTTGAAACCTCCCTCTTGAAGGAATTCAAGTCATAGGAAGGTGGAAATACAGAAGCAGGCAGGGAGTTCCAGAGTTTACCAGGGAAAAGGATGAATGATTGAGAATACTGGTTAACTCTAGCGTTAGAGAGGTGGACAGAATAAGAGTGAGAGAAAGAAGAAAGTCTTGTGCAGCGAGGCCGCGGAAGGAGGGGAGGCATGCAGTTAGGAAGATCAGAAGAGCAGTTGGCATGAAAATAGCGGTAGAAGACAGCTAGATATGCAACATTGCGGCGGTGAGAGAGGGGCTGAAGACAGTCAGTTAGAGGAGAGGAGTTGATGAGACGAAAAGCTTTTGATTCCACCCTGTCTAGAAGAGCAGTATGAGTTGAACCCCCCCAGACATGTGAAGCATACTCCATACATGGACGGATAAGGCCCTTGTACAGAGTTAGCAGCTGGGGGGTTGAGAAAAACTGGCGGAGACGTCTCAGAATACCTAACTTCGTAGAAGCTGTTTTAGCTAGAGATGAGATGTGAAGTTTCCAGTTCAGATTGTAAGTTAAGGACAGACCGAGGATGTTCAGTGTAGAAGAGGGGGACAGTTGAGTGTCATTGAAGAAGAGGGGATAGTTGTCTCGAAGATTGTGTCGAGTTGATAGATGGAGGAATTGAGTTTTTGAGGCATTGAACAATACCAAGTTTGCTCTGCCCCAATCAGAGATTTTAGAAAGATCAGAAGTCAGGCGTTCTGTGGCTTTCCTACGTGATATGTTTACCTCCTGAAGGGTTGGACGTCTATGAAAAGACGTGGAAAAGTGCAGGGTGGTATCATCAGCATAGGAGTGGATAGGACAAGAAGTTTGGTTTAGAAGATCATTAATAAATAATAAGAAGAGAGTGGGTGACAGGACAGAACCCTGAGGAACACCACTGTTAACAGATTTAGGAGAAGAACAGTGACCGTCTACCACAGCAGCAATAGAACGGTCAGAAAGGAAACTTGAGATGAAGTTACAGAGAGAAGGATAGAAACCGTAGGAGGGTAGTTTTGAAATCAAAGCTTTGTGCCAGACTCTATCAAAGGCTTTTGATATGTCCAAGGCAACAGCAAAAGTTTCACCAAAGTCTCTAAAAGAGGATGACCAAGACTCAGTAAGGAAAGCCAGAAGATCACCAGTAGAGCGGCCTTGACGGAACCCATACTGGCGATCAGATAGAAGGTTGTGAAGTGATAGATGTTTAAGAATCTTCCTGTTGAGTATAGATTCAAAAACTTTAGATAAGCAGGAAATTAAAGCAATAGGACGGTAGTTTGAGGGATTAGAGCGGTCATCCTTTTTAGGAACAGGTTGAATGTAGGCAAACTTCCAGCAAGAAGGAAAGGTAGATGTTGACAGACAGAGCTGAAAGAGTTTGACTAGGCAAGGTACAACCACGGAGGCACAGTTTCGGAGAACAATAGGAGGGACCCCATCAGGTCCATAAGCCTTCCGAGGGTTTACACCAGCGAGGGCATGGAAAACATCATTACGAAGAATTTTAATACGTGGCATGAAGTAGTCAGAGGGTGGAGGAGAGGGAGGAACAAGCCCAGAATCGTCCAAGGTAGAGTTTTTAGCAAAGGTTTGAGCAAAGAGTTCACCTTTAGAAATAGATGTGATAGCAGTGGTGCCATCTGGTTGAAGTAGAGGAGGGAAAGAAGAAGAAGCAAAGTTATTGGAGATATTTTTGGCTAGATGCCAGAAATCACGAGGGGAGTTAGATCTTGAAAGGTTTTGACATTTTCTGTTAATGATATATATATAATAATATATATATATATATATATATATATATATATATATATATATATATATATATATATATATATATATATATATATATATATATATATATATAAGTGAGACTGAAGAGGAGGAGCACAAGTCATGCTGCGATTGATGCTTGAAGGCAATCAAGGGAGAGGGTCGCACAGAGGAGGCGGGACGCAAGGCGCCTTCAGGCCAGTCACTGCTGGTGTCCCTCGCCTCCCCTTCCTGCCTCGCTGCGAGGTGAAGGGGCCACTACCACCGCTGCCTCAACACTTACACTACCTTTGCGTCTCAACACTGAAATGCTTCAATGAATGGGAATGAACGGGAAAGTAATGGTCACTTAGAATTGCTTATAACAAGTACATGTTACTGAGTGTATTAAATCAATCTGTCTGTCTGCGTCTGTCTGTTTATCTCTGCCTCACATGTTCATTATAATGCTCTGTAAGAATAAGCATCCCAATCTCTGTTGCTTTGTTGCAGCGCATCTATTTGTATTAATGTTGTGTGTGTGTGTGTGTGTGTGTGTGTGTGTGTGTGTGTGTGTGTGTGTGTGTGTGTGTGTGTGTGTGTGTGTGTGTGTGTGTGTGTGGTGTAACATTACGAGTGGAACAATATTTACGAGTATGGGTAAGTAGGTCTGTCTTCTGGTATATTTAGTAGTTTTAGGAAATCAATGACAACTACGTATTGTGCACGAAAAATAGCATACCGTAAATACGAGGCCATGAGAGAAAAATATAGTTAGCACACTATGTTTGCATTTTCTTCGCTTACAGTAATTGTTATCACGAAAGAATATACGAGTAACGGAAGAGGCATACGTTTATATTGTGCAAACATTATGCTGTATTAATATCGCACTGACTAATTCAGATTAGATTTTTGGTTAAGTACTCACTACAGGGCACGAAAAACTATTTATTAAAGTGCTTTACAAAAAAATTGTGAAAATATATTCATTGGAATGAAATATTCCAGTTTCTGCCGCTATTTAAAACTACTTTGTCCATGTCTGTGCCTGCCCGCACATCCATCTGTTCCTCTGTCTATTTGTCTGTTTGTCTGTCTGCTTCCTTGCCTTCTATTTTTGCCTGCCTGCCTGTCTGCCTGCTTCTTTGCCTGCCTATCCTCTTCAAGTTAGCCTGACTATTTCCCTGTCACCCTGTCTGTCTGCCTGCTTTCTTTCTTTCTTTTTTGTATGTCTATCCACCTCTTTCCCCGCCCGTTAGTCTGTCTGCCTCCTTGCTTGCTTGCTTGCTTGCTTGCTTGCTTGCTTGCTTGCTTGCTTGCCTCCCTGCCTGTCTGTTTGACCGTCTGCCTTCCTGCCTACCTGTCCCCCCCCTCTCTCTCTCTCTCTCTCTCTCTCTCTCTCTCTCTCTCTCTCTCTCTCTCTCTCTCTCTCTCTCTCTCTCTCTCTCTCTCTCTCTCTCTCTCTCTCTCTCTCTCTCTCTCTCTCTCTCTCTCTCTCTCTCTCTCTGATGATTACCTAAACAAGTCAAAACATTATTTAAACCACTACTACGAAATACCAAGGTACTTGAAGGCTTGTCTGTAAGTGGTATCAGTGTGAACAGGTTACATCACGCTCCTATACAATCATGATTTACGCAGCACACCCTCCATAGTAGGTTGACAGGCATTTCCCACACGTTAAGGAGTCCTTCTTCATTTCGCTCTCTAATTTAAACTTCTTTATACAAATGAAATTAAACTTCGGGATTTAAATGGTCGCTTTCTTTCTTATCACATAAAAACTTATCACAAAAATCACAAAAATCACAAAAATGTGCTGGACAAATATAACGAAAATATTTATATTAAAAAAAAAAACAATAATAATATTCGAGCCACACTCCACAGTAACGAAAGCTTTCATAGATATAGGAACACACTGCAAAGGTCGCACTGAAATATTATTTATCACCGTACAACTACCATACCTAATTCCCGGGAGCAGACTCATGCAGGATAGAAAAAGATGAAACACCAATAAATACTGGTAGAGAGTCATGAGAACATGCCAATTCATCAACGAACTCCCGAGAGAGAGAGAGAGAGAGAGAGAGAGAGAGAGAGAGAGAGAGAGAGAGAGAGAGAGAGAGAGAGAGAGAGAGAGAGAGAGGAGAGAGAGAGAGAATATATATATATATATATATATATATATATATATATATATATATATATATATATATATATATATATATATATATATATATATATATATATAGCAGAGAGAAGGAAGGATAAAATGAAAAACAGGAATATAAGGGTGACGGAAGGCAGGCAGGCAGGCACTCAGGGAGGAAGGAAGGAAGGAAGGAAGGAAGGAAGGAAGGAAGGAAGGAAGGAAAGAAGGAAGGAAGGAAGGAAGGAAGGAAGGAAGGAAGGAAGGAAAAAGACAAAAACAAGTATCAATATAATAAACATAATAAATAATAATAAATAATAAACAAAAATAATGACAGGGAGATACATTACATTGCACGTGTATCTAAGAGTGAACATTACTCACGGCTCACCAGCACTCCCCGGCACACAGCTAATCCTGGCGCTAGTGAGGGTCTGAGGAGGAAAGACGCTTACTTTCCCTTGGCTTACAAACGAAAGCGTGCTCTACCGTACCTCCCATCAGGAAGCCACGCTAATTGGGTATTAAAAGATGGAGTGTGCTTTTCAGTATTTCTATTTCAGGAACACCGCCACTAGAACAACTAATTGCTTACTGTCCAAGGCAGGTACAGAGAGAGAGAGAGAGAGAGAGAGAGGAGAGAGAGAGAGAGAGAGAGAGAGAGAGAGAGAGAGAGAGAGAGAGAGAGAGAGAGATTTCCACGGCAAAGTAGAGATAACGAGGAGATAACAACTGCAATTTCTATAAATACCTAAACCTGCAATTCATTACGTGTATCAGAATGTCTTCTTGCAAAGGAAACTACTCCCAGCCTCCCACTCTCTCCTGTTCTGGCACCTGATCCCCGCTGACGCCAGGCATGTTGTGCGTTACCCAACTAATTATTAGCAGTGCTATCTCTCTCTCTCTCTCTCTCTCTCTCTCTCTCTCTCTCTCTCTCTCTCTCTCTCTCTCTCTCTCTCTCTCTCTCTCTCTCTCTCTCTCTCTCTTATATATGATCTCCCATGAAGGCACTGAAAGCTCACACACTGCCCAAGTATCCATATCCACGTGTGATCGTGACATGTCAGTACTCGAGGTATTCACTGAATCTTGGGGAGTCTGAAAGTAGATGACACTGGAGCTCTGACCAGGAATCTTGGATATCGTCTTTGAGTGCGTGATGCAACTGGCAACAGGACGAGATAAAATCATTGTCTATAAACTATAGGCTTGAGCATTCTGCAATACCGTTGAATATATATATATATATATATATATATATATATATATATATATATATATATATATATATATATATATATATATATATATATATATATATATATATATATATATATATATATATATATAATTACAATAAATAGGCTTGTAAATACAAAAAATTTAAACATTTGCAATACCCAGAGTCGTGGGTGTTGTGCACGTTTTAATGTTTGTAATATGTAATATTTATATTAGCAGAAAAATTTCCATTTTCCTATGATAAAAAAAAATGCATGCACACAAAACTGTAACAGAAAAATAGTACGAAATAAGCTCTAAATTTCAAGACTATTCTTGGATAACATTGTTTTGAAGTTATGTATTACCGCCATACACTATAAAGGAATTGAATATAAGTTGAAATAAAGTAAATGATCTTAATTGTAATTGCAAACTCGTGAAACGCGTTGCTATACAACATTTATATATCACAAAGTTATCAACTACTAGTACCTATATATATATATATATATATATATATATATATATATATATATATATATATATATATATATATATATATATATATATATATATATATATATATATATATATATACATATATATATATATATATATATATATATATATATATATATATATATATATATATATATATATATATATATATATATATATATATATATATATATACGAGTATATATATATATATATATATATATATATATATATATATATATATATATATATATGTATATATATATGTATATATATATATATATATATATATATATATATATATATATATATATATATATATATATATATATATATATATATATATAGTCTTTTTACTCTGACAGGCGATGCTACTGTTACGACGACGACGATGAGAACGAGGACGACGACGATTAGAGGCACAGCACGAACGACGGTAAAAACAGCAGTGGTGACTTTTGTAAAGTTTAGCACCAGCAGCAGCAGCAGCAGCAGAAGGAGCAGCAGCAGCAGCAGCAGCAGCAGCAGCAGCAGCAGCAGCAGCCGCAGCAGCACCAGCAGCAGCACCAGCAGCAGCACCAACAGTAGCAGCGGCAGCAGCAACAGCAGCACCAACAGCAGTAACAGCAGCAGCAACAACAACATTAGCAACAGCAACAACGGCAGCGGCAGCGGCAGCAGCAGCAGCATCAGCAGCAGCAGCAGCAGCAGTAGTAGTAGTAGTAGTAGTAGTAGTAGTAGTAGTAGCAGCAGCAGCAGCAGCAGCAGCAGCAGCAGCAGCAGCAGCAGAAGCAGTTGTTCTGGTAGTTATTGTTGAAGGAAGTAAAAGCAGCAATACCAACAAGAGCAGCAAGATCAGCGAGAGCAACAGCAGCAGCAGCACCAGCTTCAGCAGCACCAGCAGCAGTAGCAGCAGCAACAGCAGCATATTAAGTGTAATAGTCTCCAACAGATAAAACACGCGGTGAGAAGTAACACGAGGCATCCTGGACAAACACCTGTCCACCTCGGCCCTGCAGGAGCACCTCACCGGCCAGTGTTCTTTCAGTGTTAATTCACATCTCAGTCCTTTATGTATTGTTGTGCCGGCGAGGCAAGACGCCTTGAGGAGCGCCACGCGCCAGACATTCCTTCCCGGGCTGGTTTTCAACCTACGTCTGTCTTCACTTGTTAAATATAAATGTGTAGCAAGAAATATAATTACCGTCTTTCCTTCGGTATTTAAAACTATTAATGTCTTTATACATTTGGCATCCTTTAATCCATGCTTCCATTTTTGGCATTATTTTGGTTTCCTGCTGTTGTTTGTACGTTCATTATAAGAGTGAAATATACTCTCAAGTGTGAAAAACTGCGATATCTCTAAACACAGCCCATCACAGGTCAAACTTAGCCTGGTGCCACAGAAAGTTTGCTAAAACTAGCAAATAATAATTTTTCTTTACTATTCAATGTTTTCTGGAAACAAAGGCAATTCCTGGAGTATGAGGAATCCCTGTTCTCTTTCTTCGTCCCGTTGGAGGAAACACAAAGACGCTCACTCTCATTCTAGATTTACACCTTCACCACCACCACCACCACCATAAATAAAATAAAAAAATACACATAAATCTCTTGAACACGTGATGCCAGACCTTTAGAAGATTAGATATATTTCTGGATAGTTGGGATGAGTGGACACAGGTTTGCAAGTCTTATACAAGAACTGCCGCCTTTGGACAGAGTAATAAGACAGTCTTGTGCGGAAGAAAAAAGGAGGAATAGGAGGAAGAATACAGCAACATTCTCGCATGCATAGTTGAAGTTGAAGTGTGGATGTCTGAAACAGCAGCCTTGCCTGGCACTTTCACAATCAGTCCCCTGTTAGCGTACTTTCCTTTCATGAACCCCTGGAACTTTTTTCCCTCTCATCTCAAGGCGTCGCTAAACACAGCCCATCACAGGTCGAACTTAGCCTGGTGCCATAGAAAGTTTGACCAGTCGTAGTTTACATATATATGTTTCTTCCTCTGATGGCGGTGACGCTGCTGTTTCTTCCTCCGATAACAGTGGTGGTAATTCTTTTTCTTTGCTTCTTTTTCTTGTTTTATTCCTCTGATGGCGGTAATGCTGCTGCTGCTGCTTCTTCTTCCTCTGATGGCGTTGCTTCCTGTTCTTGTTCTTCTAAGACAGTTTGGTGGTCTGAATTGGTTGGTGATAGGGTATTCAGAGTGGGGATAGTAGGAGTACTGCACACTCACCTCCCTTGCTCCCCAGTCATAATTCAAGTCAGGTTGGTGGAAGACTGGGAAGGGTACGGAGGTGCTGCACACTCACCTCCCATGCTCCCCAGGTTACATTTGTAACATCAGTCAGGTTGGTTGTTTTTGGAGTTGCCGGGGTCAGTCAGTCAGGCCCACTCAGTCAAGGGAAGTGCTACGCACTCTCCTTGCCAAGATCAGAGGGGTGGTGGTGGTGGTCTGTACATTTGGAGTTGGTAGGATGAGTCACATTGGTGGTCAAAGTCAAACTGGGAGACTGGGAAGTGTAGGGAGGTGCTGCACACTCACCTCCCGTGATTCCCAGGGGCGGTCAGGATGGTGGGTCTTTGGAGTTGCCAGGATGAGTCACGGGAAGTGCTACGCACTCACCTTGCCAGGATCAGTTGCCAGGGTGGGGAGTACTGGTGGTGGTCGGTACAATTAGAGTTCCTAGGATGAGCCAGATTGGGGATCAAAGTCAAACTAGAAGGCTGGGAAGGGTAGGGAGGTGCTGCACACTCACCTCCCGTGCTTCCCAGGAGGGGTGGTGGTCTTTGGAGTTGTCAGGGTCAGTCAGGTTGGTATTGTTTTATTTTTATTATTTATTGTTGATTGCCAGACTCAGTCAATTTATTGAGGGGGAAGCAGAAGTTTTATTGTTTTTACTTTATTTATTTTTGTTTTTATTTATTTTTTATTTTTCATTTATTTTGGGAAGGGTAGGGAAGGGTAGGGAGGTGCTGCACACTCACCTCCCATGCTCCCCAGGTTACATTTGTAACATTTGTTGTTTTTGGAGTTGCGGGGGTCAGTCAGTCAGGCCCACTCAGTCAAGGGAAGTGCTAAGCACTAACCTTGCCAAGATCAGAGGGGTGGTGGTGGTGGTCTGTACATTTGGAGTTGGTAGGATGAGTCACATTGGTGGTCAAAGCCAAACTGGGAGACTGGGAAGGGTAGGGAGGTGCTGCACACTCACCTCCCATGCTCCCCAGAGTCAGTCAGTTTGGTGGTCTGTTGCCAGATTACAGTAAGATTTGTAGGTCAGTCAGGTTGGTTGTTTTTATGGTTGCCAGGGTCAGTGAGGCAGGTGGTAGGGAAGTGCTACGCACTCACCTAGCCAGGACAGGGTAGGATGTAGGGATGTATGGATCAGGGTCAGAGTGGGACACAGAGTAGGAGGTACTGTTGGTCTGTACATTTGGAGTTGTTCTTTGAAGTTGCCAGGATGAGTCAGATCAAACTGGGAGACTGGGAAGTGTAGGGAGGTGCTGCACACTCACCTCCCATGCTCCCCAGGGCCAGTCAGTTAGGTGATTACATATCTGTAAGTCAGTCAGGTTGGTTGTTTTTGGAGTTGCCAGGGTCAGTCAGTCAGGGTCAGTCCAGGGAAGTGCTACGCACTCACCTTGCCGAGATCAGAAGGGTGGTGGTGGTGGTGGTCTGTACAGTTGGAGTTGCTCTTTGGAGTTGGTAGGATGAGTCAGATTGGTGGTCAAAGTCAAACTGGGAGACTGGGAAGGGTAGGGAGGTGCTGCACACTCACCTCCCGTGCTTCCCAGGTGGGTGGTGGTCTTTGGGGTTGTCAGGGTCAGTCAGTTGGTATTGTTTTATTTTTATTATTTATTGTTGATTGCCAGACTCAGTCAATTTTATTGAGGGGGGAGTAGGAGTTTTATTGTTTTTGTTTTATTTACTTATTTTTTCATTTATCTTTTTTTTATTACTTTTATTATCTTTTATACCTATATATATTTTATTCTTTTTGGTCTGGCAGTCCGTAGACTTGGGGAGAGAAGGGAAGTGCTGTGCACTCACCTCCCTTGCTCTCCCGAGGTCCGAGGTGGTAAGGAGGTTTTTATTTATTTTTATTTATTTATTTATTTATCTTTATTTATTTATTTATTTTATTTTATTTATTTATTTATTTTTTTTTTTTGCGTGGTAGGTTAGGAGACAAGGAAAGTGCTATGCACTCACCTTAATTCTTTATTTATTTTTTTTCTATCTTTTGCCTGGTAGGTTGGAAGAGAAGGGAAGTGCTATGCACTCACCTTTATATTTTTTATTCTGTTAGGTGGAGAGAAGAGAAGTGCTATGCACTTATCTTTATTTATTTATTTTTTAGTTTATTATTTTTTTTTTTATTTTTTTTTTTATTATTTTTTGCCTGGTAGTCCGTAGACTTGCCAGGGTTAGGTAGGGGAGAGAAGGGAAGCGCTGTGCACTCACCTCCCTTGCTCTCCCGGGGACCGGTAAGGCGGTGCCTTCCTCCCCTGGGGAGGGGTAGGGAGGTGCTGCGCACTCACCTCCCCTCCTCCCCGTGGGCAGTTCCATCACACATGGTGATGAAGGGATGCTCTTTCAAGGTTTTTGTGAGTTCCGAGAGGGGGGTTCGAACCTACGCGCCCCTCACTTCCCTCACGCCAAACTCAAAGTGCATCACTCTACCCACTGGGCCACGAGGGCCCTTTTTCTTTTTTTTAAAGTTGGTCTATTTCCCCATCTTCCCCATCTTTTTTGTAAAGTTGCTCTATTTAACCACCTTATGTTCACGCCAGTATGTATTAAAGAATTATGATGTGAATTATTTTCATAACGTTATTTATTTATTGTATTTTGTATGGGATATAACCGCTGGCATCCCACACACACTGGGTTCCCAAGACTGTCACTACGCCATGAAACCCCAACGGTAAACAAGATATATTTAAACACATCATTTCCCTTCCTGTGTTCATGCAGCACCAAAAGTTCAATAAGAAAAACTGCTGCTCATTCTAATGTGAACGTTCATCCCACAGTGATAATTAGATAACTGTTGACTTGTGGGAGTATGTCGTGGAGTACAAATAGCAGTAGGTAAGATCAGAGAACTTTACAGAGGCAGGAATTCCTTGGTTATGAAGCAGCCTTCTGGAACCCTCCCCTGTGCTGCACCACCACCACCACTACCGACAACAACAACAATAACAACAACACACAATTACACCTGTCCATCCTGCAGCACGAGAATGACTCAGCCCAGAGAACCACGGATTGCTTTATTCGTAATTCACGTCCACTCTCAACATAGACATCAATCAAATTATGTCACTGAAAAAAGTTGGTGAAGCACTCACTTCTTCACACAGGCTTTACTACCTATCAGCAGGATGAAAGCTTCCGACTGGGAGGAAGGGCGGCGTCGGGAAGGATTAAGAGAGAGAGGGTAGAAGGGACCAGCGGAGGCTGGAAGTGTGTTTATGCTTCATAGGTATAAAAAAGAAAACTGCATGAAAAAGAAGAAAGACCTGTGCCCCTCCCACCCCTGCTCCCCGCTTGAGGCGAAACGTAGTGAAGTGGTACTGTTGTTGTTGTTGTTGTTATTATTATTATTATTATTATTATTATTATTATTATTATTATTATTATTATTATTATTATTATATATTATTAAT
Organism: Scylla paramamosain; assembly: GCF_035594125.1. Taxonomy (NCBI): domain Eukaryota; kingdom Metazoa; phylum Arthropoda; class Malacostraca; order Decapoda; family Portunidae; genus Scylla; species Scylla paramamosain. Next base: position 4,506,953 of record NC_087181.1, on the reverse strand, counting down.
TATTATTATTACTATTATTATTATCATTAAAATTATTATTATTACCGTCACCATCGTCATCGGCACCATCATTGTAGTGTAGCTGGTTTGTGTCCTTTTATTTCCGCGTCGTATCTTGTAAGCTGTAAGTTTTAATAGTTCAGTATTTGTAACGATGGAGACCTTGTTTTTTATTCTTTATGCTCTGCACGGTGTCATTGGCATTTACATCTATATTTCCTACTGGTTTTTTTTTCTGTTACTTATGTACTGAATCTATTTGTTTTGAAGAATTTATTTATTACCATACAACTTGATTTTCGCTCAAGTTAACATTTATGTAGATTTACTTATTTGTGTTGTGTAGGATACTTTCTTCTTAAGTGTGTTGAGGTTTGAGTTTTTCTTCTTTTATGTTCACTAGGTAACGGTGCACACAGTAATTATAAATATTACTAATAATGATAATACTGATTATGGATGACAAACTAAACTGATGAATAAACATCGAAAAATTCATTTTAATAAAGCACATTTTGCATAGTGCTTTATAAGAAGCGCTGCGCACATGGACTTTAGAGATGCGATGTACCTTAAACTTAAAATGAAGCCCTAAGGCAGAGTGAGTGGTGGGTGGAACTGAAGGCAGTACACTCAGGGTTCCCAGATTACTGAAGCAGAAAAAGGCCAAAGCCAACAAAAAAATAAGACAAAACGGTCAAACGCACTACAAAAAGACCCAAAAACATGCAGTAAAAAAACCCAAAGTTTATATTATTCCACTTCAGAATTTACCAAATATTACACGATGTGTACTGAGCACTGGGCTATAGCGGACTACTGGAGTGGCGATCTGTGTATACAAGTGCCACGTACTTCGTCAGTCCTTCGCCTGGGCCAAAAAACGGAAACGAATTCAAAGAATTCAATTCCAGTGTGAGAATACCGACAGTGGAAGAGAGTTACTTGTAACGGTATGTGCTAGGCAACTAGGCCTAAGGCCATACAGCTCCCGACGCCTCATCTGAAACCTGACCCCAATGCAATGTACACTAACTGAGATTGGTGGGTTCAGGAGTGAATGCAAAAATACTAACAACACATTATGAAAACGTTCTTGGCACAAAGAAGTGGCCGTGTTCATGACGTGTACCATATACCTACGTCCCTACTTCATAACCATGGGGAAGGACTTTCGCTCTGCAGGCATTATGTTATTGTAGCAGCAATGTCATAACAAGCTAATCGTTATTATTCCACACACTTGACCTTTGCTGAATATCATTTAAGTATTTTTTTCCTCATATAAAATTAATCAATGAGTGCACGCTGGCCACACTAAATGAACTGGCGCGCGGGCCTACAGTTCAATCACACTGCTCTAGACATTTTTCTTTCCCACTCGACATAAATATAAACAACCAGAACGATCGCTTTTGGGGGATGGAAAACGAGTTTACCAATGACTCATCATAACAAAATATACGGTACTACCATAGACAGCACCTTATCAACGTACTCCTGGCTTGTTCATGAACACAGGTAGCTGTTGATAGGAAGCCTTAAATTACATCAGCCGCTTGAAAAAAAAAAAAAAAAAAAAAACACGCCAGAGTTCAGCCGTGGACTCGCGCGTCATCAGCATCATCACCCAGTTGATTTGTCCAATTTTCCCTTATTGTTATTCAATAGCAATACGAGAAAATGGGAAAAACTGCAAGGATAACCATGGTAACAAAAGGAAAATAAAGGAAAACATACGTGCACTCAACAACTTGAAAAAAAAAAGTTATGTCTTAGGTGGCGGTGAACAAACTTACCATATTAAATAAACTTGTTATGGCCAAATGGAGCATATATAAGCAACATATTAAAAAAATAAATAAATAAAAAAAAAAATAATAATAATGTAATTCATGGCAAAACTAGATATGCATAGACCAAATGCATGAAAAAAAAAAAAATTATGTTTTGGCCTAAAAAAGGCGAATCTGGCAGTCCTGATCTCCGACAACGTGACGTCATGCGCGGAAAATTGAAAAAAAAAAAAAAAGTGTAACAAAAGTGGGCTTGCTGGGTTCTCTATACTGTGCCTGGCGCTTTCAAGAGAGGCATCAGTCAATCAGGCTCCGGCTACCATGCGACTCCTATAAGAGTGCACTTCTCGTAAAGGAGCGCCGCACTCCTGCAGCAGTGACCCCTGGTACCTCAAATCCCTATGACAGTCACTGATTGGGTCCTTGAGTTTTCAATGCCCCTCACAGCTAATTGTTCATCATGTGATGAGAGAAGGAGGAGGAGGAGGAGGAGGAGGAGGAGGAGGAGGAGGAGGAGGAGGAGGAGGAGGAGGAGGAGGAGGAGGAGGAGGAGGAGGAGGAGGAGGAGGAGGAGGAGGAGGAGGAGAATAAAAACAAAGCCCAAACAGCAAAAGTTCCTGAGGTCTTTACTGGGCTGTTTGGGTAACTACTCTACGCTAACTAGTGGAAGAGACAAACAGGATAGCACAGAAAGAGGAACCAAACGAATACAAAAGAAGTCCAAACAGTAACAGACCAAGAGGTCCTTGTAAGTCTGTTTGGGTAACTATTCTACTCTATTAGTGGTAGAGAAAGGATAGCACAGAAGAAGGGTCCTTCCATCCCCCACCCCCAATCCCTCCAGGCAAGGGTCACATGAAAAATGGTACCATGTTGTACAGAAAAAACAACATAGAGTGTGAGAGGAAACTAAGAAAGACAGGAGGACTACTTCGACCACATACAATCTACATGCCAGCACGGACAGTACGGAGTGAACGTGTTCGTTATTCAGACATGAACAATGACAACCGGGAATTAGTGTCTACATACTTGTCAAGACAGGTTTTCAATGAGTGAACAGTACCTGAGTTAACGACGCTTGATGGAACACAATTCAACATATTTATGACACGATTGAAATAAAATGTTTGGCTTCATTTGTTTGAAATCGCTTACCTATTATTTGCTATTGTTTCTTGTAATATTAGACATGTTGAATCTTACGAAGAATTCCGGTCTGATATTTGTGAAAGCCTTAAAAGTTTAGTAAAGCAATATCAGATCCCCTCTTAGCCTGCGTTTGGAGAGGGAGAATAGATCTCGTTCTTTAAGGCGTTCCTTGTAGGGTTTATTGCGAAGCCTTCGAGTAATTTTCGTTACTCTATTTCGTATTGTTTTTTTTTATAATCTCTCAATATTCCTTTTATAACAGGATGACAAAAACTTTACATTGTATTCAAAATGAGGACGTACAAGTGAGTTGTACAAGGTGAGATTTTTTTTTTTTTCAGATTGGAAGGTGGGTGGAATAATTCAGTAGCGGAGAGTTGCGGAGAGTAGCAGACACAGACCCAGAGGTTCCACAGGGTCTGACCAGAGAGGGGTCGAGATGGACGGAATAACTTGAAAGTAAGTGCAGTTTGAAAGCGTAATGCAGTCTATAAATCAATGATCTTATTAAAGGAGGAGCAGGATGTTTAACTGATGTTTTATGTTTGTTATGACAGGTGTGTATGATGTACGAAGATTTACTCAGTCATGGAATGTTTATAGTAAGTGATGTGTTGCAGATATCACGTGTGTTTTTGTAACTGAACATTAATGGCGCCGACTGAATATTTGTTGTGTTTGAGCATTTCATATTGTCTGTGTTTTGCACGATGACTGCGCTGATCAGTGAATATGTTCAAGAAATATAAGGTAACACTTAATAACTTTGAATGATTTGAAGATGAATGCGAGTAAGAAATTTTGAGTTGTAAGAAATGTAAATAGTAGTTATTAATCAAAATATGAAAATGTTTGTGAGTTTTCCAGTAGCCTTTATAAACCAATTCTTTGCAACATCTCGGACCACGACACGTTAATCAC
>NC_087181.1:4485584-4498084 GCF_035594125.1 Scylla paramamosain | reverse complement strand
TGTGTGTGTGTGTGTGTGTGTGTGTGTGTGTGTGTGTGTGTCTGTCTGTCTGTGTGTGTGTGTGTGTGTGTGTGTCTGTGCGTGTGTCAGCATATATATACATTTACTTGTCTATACGATTGAAGCTTTTTTTTTCATTCTTTTTTTACTTTAAACTTTCTTTTTCATTCTCTCCGATTTTATGTTTGTGCTCTCTCTCTCTCTCTCTCTCTCTCTCTCTCTCTCTCTCTCTCTCTCTCTCTCTCTCTCTCTCTCTCTCTCTCTCCAATACATTCTTACTTTTAAAACTCTTCGTCAGCCTTCGGGAATCCTAAAACTCCAACAAACTGCCAGCAACACACTCAGTCCCTGTGCTTCCCTGAGCAGTAAAGGGCGGACGTTGTCATCTCCCGGCGTTACTCCTTCGAGACGCACAGTACAATATGTAAGTTCGTGTAGCGTCTTCATATTGACCGAAGAGATGAAGAATGTATGTCATTACGTATATCAGTATATCTTTGACCTTCTGTCTGTCTTGTGTGGGTGGGTGCGTGATTGGATGGGAGTCTCTGTCCCAAGCTTATGTGCAATTTTGTGTATTGTAATGTATCTGTTTGTCTGTCCGTTTGTCTATTATTTCACACACAAACACACACACACACACACACACACACACACACACACACACACACACACACAATCTCAACATTTGCTTTTTCCAAATGTCGCAAGAAAGAAAAAAGAAAGAGGAAGAATAATGTGCACGATATATATGCATGTATATTGTGTTGCAAGACATCCAATCTCTCTCTCTCTCTCTCTCTCTCTCTCTCTCTCTCTCTCTCTCTCTCTCTCTCTCTCTCTCTCTCTCTCTCTCTCTCTCTCTCTACATGGTTTCAACACAATTCCAGTGATCCACACAACAATATACAAAATTTATGATATGCATTTTTAATTTCTAGTAAGGTAATTCATAGAGTAGCAGGAGAATTGTGTGTATTTTTGGCGACAGGAAAGTGTGTGTGTGTGTGTGTGTGTGTGTGTGTGTGTGTGTGTGTGTGTGTGTGTGTGTGTGTGTGTGTGTGTGTGTGTGTGTGTGTGTGTGTGTGCGCCTCTGTCTGCAACTTGATTCACAGGAGGAATAATTTTTTTTTGTGTCTTTTTTGTTTTATAATGTTTTGCTTTCCTTTGTTTCTCTAGGTTTATATGTAAAATCTCTTTTTTATCCATTGCTCGTGTGTAAGTTACCAAACATGAACATACAAATATTTTCGTTATGCGAAATTCAGTCTGTCTGCCTCAAAGTTTCTGATATTTTTCTATTTGTAATGATTCTATATATGAATGTTTGTTTACTATTTCATTTGGCATATGCACCCATCAGTCAGTGTGTCTTTGTGTCTTTGTCTGTCCTGCTTTCTGAATGTCTGATGTGCTGGCTGACTCTCTAATGTCATTTCCTTCTAACATAGTACATACCTTTATTTATCTTAGTTTGTTTACCATGATTTACAGTTGCATTTCTATATGTTCTGTCCATCAATATACAGCTAATTTCTCTCTTTATCTGATTCATCGCTTACACTTCCACTTTCTTCTTATTTGTTTATGTATATTGCTCTTCAACCATCCTGTGTTTCTTCACTTACCTACCCATTCGTCGATGTTTTATCTGTATATCTCTCCATATCTAATACTTCCACCTTCTTATCCATCAACGGGAATTTATCAACATATTTTCCCACCTATGTACTATTATCAATGTCTATCTGTCTGTCTGTCTATTTATCTAATCTATTTTCTACTTACTGAACTGTTTATCTTCCCATCTATATATATTTATATCTACTTATATACCTATTCATTTATTCATGTATCTATCAATCTATCTATCCATCCATCTGTCCATCTATATATCAATCTATTTATCAGCCAGTCGATCTATTTAACCATTTACCCATCCAGCCATCTATCTGTAAATCTACCTGTTCAACCAGATACCTATTCATTAATCAATTCGTCAGACCAATAACACATTTCTCTATCTGCGCCTGAACATACTCACCGACCCATCTCCCCGCTCACCGCCACTGTACCGAGATAATGCACCCTCAATACACTCCTATACTCGGCGGCGGCTAGGCAACGCTATTTCGACATGTTCCACTAAGCATCCCTGCTTATAAGGGGAGACAAGGCCCTGCTAATGCTACGGGACTGGAGGAGGAGGGGGAGGAAGAGGAGGGGCGTCTGTTGCAAGCATTATGTCGGCGAAAGGAAGGATGGAACGTAAGGGAGAGAGGATGAAGGATGGTGGAGCAAGGGAAGAGAAGAGAGGAATTCTTGAAAATGGGAGAAGTTGAGAGTGAAGTGTGGTGGTAGTGGTGGTAGTAGTAGTAGTAGTAGTAGTAGTAGTAGTAGTAGTAGTAGTAGTAGTAGTAGTAGTAGTAGTAGTAGTAGTAGTAGTGGTGGTGGTTGTGGTGGTATAGTTCGTAATTTTTCTGTTCCTCCTTCTTGTAGATTTTTTTCACTCTACTAAAAATTGTATTTTTTTTTTTTTGTCTTTTGCACAAAATAGAAAAAAATCAACATTTCCGAAAAGACGGTATTCAAAAGGAAGTAAGCTTCTTCACTTGTCTTATTCATTATGACGTAACATTCTGAGGTAATTTGTGCGTCCAAAGGCACAGACAAAGGGGTGTTTGAAGTGGATGTTTTTACTAATGCTGTTATTACCCTCCTCCTCCTCCTCCTCCTCCTCCTTTTTTTGCATAGGAATAATAATAGAATCTCACTTCATTCTTTCCAATCAAAACGCAGCCAGTTTTTCCCACACAGCGCGATGGTTTTCCCACGCCAGCACAAGCACGAGGGCGTGTCGGTTTGGCAGTCATACACTGCTCTAGATTACTTTACTAAAGGGCAGTTAATCTAAATTAATTCCAAAGCGATATGTAAAGACCTGAGGGAGTGTTTGTTTTGGTTATCCTATGTAATCACATGTTGAAATCCTCATTTTCTTCGTCCGCATTATCCTGTTATTGATCAACTTTGTGATTTTAAGTACTAGAGGTCAAAGTAGCAGGCGATAACCTGTGAATCCAGCCCTAAAGGGAAGGTACACAAACACAGTGACCGAAGCTGTGGCCTGATTGACTGCCGCCTCCCTGGAAAGCGCAACGCAAGGATTCTGCACCACCCCTCAACAACCAAACTGTGCCTTCACCTGCGCTACGCACACACCACATCACACAACTATCATGCAGTTACACTCTCCCTCACAAACAAAAGTAGACAGACCACAACTCTTTCCCTCACTATTCTCTCAAGTTCTATGTGGTTTTTCTATACCACGTGGTATCAATTCCTGTATCTTGTCAGCTTCTGCTGGAGAGATTGGTGGGGAGGAACCTTCTGTACTATCCTGTATCTCCCAATAATAGTTAATGTAGAATAATTATCCAAACAGCCTCGTCAGTAACTCAAGGTTTGGTCTTCCGTTGCATTCCTTTGTATTCCTTTGTGTTCTTTCCTCCTCCTCCTCCTCCTCCTCCTCCTCCTCCTCCTCCTCCTCCTCCTGCCTGCTGCTGGATGTGATGGCTCATGAATAACATGTGAATATGTTCTTAAACCACTCAGTGAAATCATAATTCGAGCAGAGAGAGAGAGAGAGAGAGAGAGAGAGAGAGAGAGAGAGAGAGAGAGAGAGAGAGAGAGAGAGAGAGAGAGAGAGAGAGAGAGAGAGAGAGAGAGAGAGAGAGAGAGAGAGAGAGAGAGAGAGAGAGAGAGAGAGAGATTCATGGCAAAAAGTAAATTCTTTCATACAAATGCACCACATTAAGCTCCTCCAGCGTAAGACTGTATAATTATCAGGCAGGAAGCGCGGAAGTAAACACGTCAAGTCTATGGAGAAGGCAGGGCGTGTTTCACTTGCTGGTCTTGCCTCTCACTTTTTTAATATACGTTTTCTTTTTTTGCTTTTCTTTTTTTCCTTGCATGGATTGACAAGGTGTGGAATAATTGTAAGAAAATACAAATTATACAAAAACTGAATTGGTGTAACTCCAGATAATAATCCTGCTCTTTACTACAACAACAACGACAACAATAACAAAAACAACAACAACAACAACAACAACTACTACTACTACTACTACTACTACTACTACTACTACTACTACTACTACTAGTAGTAGTAGTAGTAGTAGTAGTAGTAGTAGTAGTAGTAGTAGTACTACTACTACTACTACTACTACTACTACTACTACTACAAGTAGTAGTAGTAGTATAAGTAGTAGTAGTAGTAGTAGTAGTAGTAGTAGTAGTAGTAGTAGTAGCACCAGCCAAGGAGCCATGTCGTCGCATGGATGAGGTGCCGTCTCTCATTCTCCCTCCTCAGATCTGCCCTCCTGTGTCTCAGGGGGACAAGGCATTCCACTCCCATACCTGCAGACTTAGGAGGCCTCGACTGCGAGGCTACAGTGGTGGAGAGTGGCATAAGAGTAGATAGAGTAGAGGTAGAATGAATTTATAGTTAACAACTAATGTTTATATTATAGAGTATTAGATATGGTTGGATGCCACAGTCATTAGCGGGAGCTGGGGCTAATGACCTCCAAGTAATGGAGCCCCTAATTGACATATCAATAAACATGGGGTGGAAGTATTATTCTTTGTAGTAGTAGTAGTAGTAGTAGTAGTAGTAGTAGTAGTAGTAGTAGTAGTAGTAGTTAGTAGTAGTAGTATTAGTAGTACTACTACTACTAGTACTACTACTACTACTACTACTACTACTATTGCTACTACTACTGTTATTAACATTCAGCTAATAAGACTCAGGAAAGATTTGTCTTTCTCCAACCCTCTGTGCTTCTTAAAAACATGGAGCTGCATTTGGAAATAAAAATTCAAATAGCTGAACACAAAAATCATTTAGATGCAAAAGATATCGGACGGTTCAACTTGAGTAAACTGGAGTAACAATTGCAATACATGTTTAATTTAGAGTCAGTATAAAATGGTATTCTTACATTTGCATATAGCCATTATTTATACTCACGCTCTCATATCTTCTTGGCGAATGGCAAACAGGAGGAAGAAAAAAAAATCTTTTTAGTTGCCGCTTCCATACATACAGACAAAAAAAAAAAAAAAGATAAAAAATTAAAAGTCAATAAAAAAACTAAATATGTTTCTGGAAGTGCCTCAATACTCTTAAAACAACTAGTCACAGGAAGGGGAAAAAACAGAAACAGGCAGAGAATTCCAGAGTTTACCAATGAAAGGGAAGAAAGAATGAAAATATTGCTTGACTCCTGGACTATTGAAAGGGAACTTAAAGACTTCTATCACGTCCCCTCTTGACCTACGTCTCTCTAAAGAATGTAAATTTAATGACTTCAATCTCGCCTCGTAAGGAATACTCCTCATCCCCTGTATCCTTTCTGTCATTCTCCTCTGTACTGATTCTAATACACCTATATCTTTCCTGTAATGTGGAGACCAGAATTGCACAACGTAGTCTAGATGAGGTCTGACCAGCGCCAAGAATATCATTAATATTACTTCCGGCCTTCTACTTTTAACACTCCTAAAAATTAATCCTAGTACCCTATTTATCCTGTTTCTAGCCTCTATGCATTGTTTTCCTAGACGGAGTTCACAGCTAACTATAACTCCTAAATCTTTCTCGTACCCTGTAACTACCAGAGATTGTTCGTTTAATGTGTACCTACTGTGTGGGTTTCCTCTACCTACGCTAAGTACTTTACATTTATTGATATTAAATTGCATTTGCCATATGTCCGTCCATTCATTCATCCTAAATCTGCCTGCTAGGCGAAGGCACCCGTTTCTGATCTAATTAATCTATCTTTGTGTCATCCGCCAAATTTACTAACATCACTACTAATTCCACTAACCAAGGCACTGATATATATTAGAAATAACAATGTCCCTAATACTGATCCCTGTGGCACCCCACTGATTACATGACCTCACTCGGATTTCGAGCCGTTTATTACAACTCTTTCTCGCCTGTCGCTAAGCCATGACCCTATCCAGCCTAACACCTTCCCATCTATCCCGTGTGCCCTAACCTTTCTCAGGAGCCTTTCATGGGGTACCTTGTCAAATGCTTTACTAAAGTCCAGATACAAGATATCATAACTATCACCATTATCTACTGCCTCGTACACTTTACTGTAAAAACTTAACAAGTTTGTCATGCAAGACTTCCCCTTCGTGAAGCCATGCTGTGATTAATTTATCAAGTTATGTTTGTCTAAATGTTCCCTAATGTTCCTCGCTCTTATTAACTCTAATATTTTACCTATAACTGAATTTAAGCTGACAGATCTATAGTTAGACGCTAAAGTTTTATCTCCTTTCTTAAAGATGGGTACTACATTAGCCTGCTTCCACATTACTGGTACCTCACCTGACTCAAGTGATTTCCTAAAGACAGAGACTAACAGCTCACTAATAACCTCTTTGCATTCCTTAAGTACTCTGGGATATATTTCATCTGGTCCTGGTGTCTTGAACTTTTTTTAGCCTATCTATCTCCTGTTCCACTATCTCTCTACTTATGGAAATATCTGTCAGCTTCTCATTCTCATCTGCTCTAAACATCTGTTCACTATCTGGCATATCCTGCATGTTTTCCTGGGTGAAGACAGATGAAAAATACTCATTCAGAATTTTACTAATCTCCTTCCCAGAACTAACCAGTTCTCCATCTGCTGCCTTTAATGGACCTATAGTATCCTTATTCTTCGTCCTCTATTCCTGATAAAATCCCTTGGGGTCCGTCTTCACATGGCTGGCTACACTTAATTCATAATTGCCCTTAGCTTTCCTCGTTAACTTCCTGACTGTTCTAACTAATTCATTATATTGTGACCTTAAAACTTCTTCACCTGCCCTTAATGTCTTATATATACTTCTCTTCCACCCTATATAATGTTTTAACCTAGCAGTCATCCATTTAGGATAATTTTTCTGTGATCTTATTGCCCTATACGGGATATATGCTAACTGACCTGTATGAACTTTATCTACGAAATATTTATACAATTCACCAACATTTACTTCACCTAATTCCCTCATCTCGGCCCCTACCATCCTCTCTACTCGCTCATCTACTCGCCTCGACCTCACCTCTCTCATTTCAGCATGACCTGACATTCCACCATACTCACACCCATATACCCCTCCCTCTCTCCTCCGCCCCTTCCGAACACATCTTACCTCCTCTTGTCCTACACCCTCACACCTCACCTCACCTCTCACATCTTGCCTTATCTCTCTCAACTCCGTCCCGGACCTGACCTCACCCTGCATCCGTTGCCAGTCAACTCCTTGGAGGTACCTTTTTAATTCCTCAAATTCTGCTCTCCTAAAGTCAGGTATTTTACTAGTGTTTTTGCTTCTAAAAGTTTCTTCCCATTTTAAATTGTACCTAATTTCCCTATGGTCAATGTTACCTAGCTGTCCTCCAACCTCTACCTGCGTGACTGCTTCCTCCCTGTTAGTAAGAATTAAATCTAGAATATTATTCCCCCTTGTGGGTTCTACGACTACCTGTTTTAAAAAATTATCCTGAATTACCTTAAGAAATTCTGCTTCCTTGTTACCCACCATCAGACTCCAGTCGATATTCCTAAAATTAAAATCTCCTACCACACATACCTGACTGTACCTGCCTGCTCTATTTATTTCCTGCCACAGTGAGGTGTTAATTTCCTTTGTACTGGTCGGTGATCTGTACACTACTCCCACTACTGTACATTGCTGTACTACTACTGCTTTCCTATCTGTTTTAAATCTACTGTTAATACAACACTGTAATGTGTCCCTAACGTATAACGCGACGCCTCCTCCTCTCCTGTTTTCCCTATCTTTATAGAACAATGTATAACCATCTATCTTGACCTCTGGATTAAATACTTTTCCTCACATATCTAACCAAGTTTCAGTTAAAGCAATGATATCAAATTTCTCTACACACACTATTCTTCTAAGCAAGTCTGTTTTATTCAAAATACTGCTACATTTTGTGTGGTAAATACTTAAGCTATTTCTCACCTTCCCTGAGCTAGCTACCTTTCTAGATTTAACTAATTTCTCCTATGTTTACTCCTCACAACACCTTCTTCCCACAACCCTTTCCCGTATATGAAGTGAGTTATGGCAAATAATTGGCGCATTTTGTGCGCTCGAGCTCGATCTGTAGTGATGAGGCGATAGTTGTGCGAGTTGCGAGGCAGAAACCTTCGCCCACATGCCGATAAATCGAAATATGCAAAATACAGCAAAAAAAGGTGAGTCTGACGAAGAAATTAAATAAAATAACAAAGATACGCCTTCAAAAGTTACCAAGAAGTGTTTCCGAAAATGAAATCGAAACTTTTATATACGATGCACATCAAAAGGTGCTCCTGGCCAAATCATCGTTGTGCCCTCCAGGGCCAGGCGGGAGCGGTGGGGTGTACAGATGTGCGGTAACAAAAATAGAGCCCCCTCGCTCCGCTACGGGAATGATCCCTCCAAAGATATTAAATACGTTACTAAATGATTAAGAAAATCATGAATTATCTTTCATTCGCTGACAAGGAAAATAAAAACGTGAGGAAAACTAATATTTTCAGAAATCTACAACGACGAGCCTCTAAAAAAAGGGAGACAAATAGTGTGGGCCGGCTCTAGTCATCAAGGCCCACGTCACCTTGACTTTTCAAGGCGACAATCAACACACACAGAGACAAATAAGAACACTTCACAGAACTATACAAGCTTTCCTCTCTTTGATTTTACTTGAATAAAGCTGCAACAAAGGTTATGACGCTAAAAAGTTACCTTAGGTTAGGTCACAAATATCATGGTGGTGGCGCTTCCCGGGAAATCAGAGTTAAAAATAATATCAATACCAATTGAACAAAGAAAATATAAATATCTTTTCTCCATAGAAGGAGAGTTTTTTTTTTTTTTTTTACGTGGAAACCAAATTCACACTAAATGAAATGTGTTACAGTAATAGTTTCCAAGGACACTTTATCATAACGTGCAAAATAGTATTAATCTACATAACGGTAAAACACACTAAAGGATAAATAGACATATAAACTAGAAGATCTGATATTTGTTACCTAAAAAAGACCTCAAGTGAATATTCCCATTATTGTGGAAAGTTTTTTGTAATTGCATCTTTCCTTTCTTCACTCATATATACGTACATAAAAAAAAAAAAAAAAAAAAAAAAAAAAATATATATATATATATATATATATATATATATATATATATATATATATATATATATATATATATATATATATATATATATATATATATATATATATATATATATATATATATATATATATATATATATATATATATATATATATATATATAAAACGAACGCAAAAATGACAGCTAATTGTTAGGTTTCAATTGAATCTCTAAGTAAATATTTATACCAAAAAGATGACACCATTATAGAAAACATATGATTTCGTATCCTTCTTTTCTCTATGCATACATTAAAATAAGCACACGAAGACTGGAATACAAAAATTATAGTTTTGAAAAAGATTCTCGGTTAATCCTCAAAGGACTTTTTTCCCTGTAAGATGTTGCAATGAACATTATAGACTAAATTTACATTCTGTCTTCTTTCATATATATACCCTAGGAAGGCAGAAAAATGGGAGACAAAAACAACGCATTGGAAAAATGTTTAAACTAATCCTTCAATGGATAACACTACTGACACGATACCATGGAAGCACATCCTTTCTTTCCTTCACAGATTCGTGGGAAGCTGACAGGAGAAAGGCAGGCAACAGTGACAGGTTTCCGTTGACATGAATAAAAAAAAAAAAGTTTAACAGCGAGATCAAAATAGAGGGCACATGATGTAATGAAGCAGGTACTCACTTTCCTCCTGCATGTGTTGGGAGTGTTCACCGCGGCACCACCTGCCATCCTTTCCTGAAAATATCAAAACATCCACATAAAAAAGTGATGCAGCTTCACTATTCTAAAAAGAGCTAAAAATGAAGCATCATAAACAGAACCACCAGAAATCCTTTACTGCATGAGTTAACAACATACACATGAACAAAAGAGGAAAGAATAAATACTGAACAAAAACACGAAATGTCATAAATAAAACGTGTCAAATTCCTCCAAGCAAGAACACATGGATACATGGAAAACAACACTGAAAACAGAACACACTTCAAACGCTGAGAATGTTAAATATGCACAACAGCTGCAACAAAATAAAACGAACAAACACCATTACATATATAACAAGATCAAATAAGAAAATAAAAAGAAGCAAAAATAATAAATGTAAAGCTTGCCAACATTCAGCGGTGTCTAGAATATGAAGGTGGTAGTTAAGTGAGACTGAAGAGGAGGAGCACAAGTCATGCTGCGATTGATGCATGAAGGCAATCAAGGGAGAGGGTCGCACAGAGGAGGCGGGACGCAAGGCGCCTTCAGGCCAGTCACTGCTGGTGTCCCTCGCCTCCCCTTCCTGCCTCGCTGCGAGGTGAAGGGGCCACTACCACCGCTGCCTCAACACTTACACTACCTTTGCGTCTCAACACTGAAATGCTTCAATGAATGGGAATGAACGGGAAAGTAATGGTCACTTAGAATTGCTTATAACAAGTACATGTTACTAAGTGTTGTAAATCAATCTGTCTGTCTGCGTCTGTCTGTTTATCTCTGCCTCACATGTTCACTATAATGCTCTGTAAGAATGAGCATCCCAATCTCTGTTGCTTTGTTGCAGCGCATCTATTTGTATTAATGTTGTGTGTGTGTGTGTGTGTGTGTGTGTGTGTGTGTGTGTGTGTGTGTGTGTGTGTGTGTGTGTGTGTGTGTGTGTGTGTGTGTGTGTGTGTGTGTGCGTGTGGTGTAACATTACGAGTGGAACAATATTTACGAGTATGGGTCAGTAGGTCTGTCTTCTGGTATATTTAGTAGTTTTAGGAAATCAATGACAACTACGTATTGTGCACGAAAAATGGCATACCGTAAATACGAGGCCATGAGAGAAAAATATAGTTAGGTCACTATGTTTGCATTTTCTTCGCTTACAGTAATTGTTATCACGAAAGAATATACGAGTGACGGAAGAGGCATACGTTTATATTGTGCAAACATTATGCTGTATTAATATCCCACTGACTAATTCAGTTAGACTTTTGGTTAAGTACTCACTGCAGGGCACGGTAAACTATTTATTAAAGTATTTTACAAAAAAATTGTGAAAATATATTCATTGTAATGAAATATTCCAGTTTCTGCCGCTATTTAAAACTACTTTGTCCATGTCTGTGCCTGCCCGCACATCCATCTGTCCCTCTGTCTATTTGTCTGTCTGTCTGTCTGCTTCCTTGCCTTCTATTTTTGCCTGCCTGCCTGTCTGCCTGCTTCTTTGCCTGCCTATCCTCTTCAAGTTAGCCTGACTATTTCCCTGTCACCCTGTCTGTCTGCCTGCTTTCTTTCTTTCTTTTTTGTATGTCCATCCACCTCTTTCCCCGCAAGTTAGTCTTTCTGCCTCTTTGCTTGCTTGCTTGCTTGCTTGCTTGCTTGCTTGCCTCCCTGCCTGTCTGTTTGACCGTCTGCCTTCCTGCCTACCTTGTCCCCCCCTCTCTCTCTCTCTCTCTCTCTCTCTCTCTCTCTCTCTCTCTCTGATGATTATCTAAACAAGTCAAAACATTATTTAAACCACTACTACGAAATACCAAGGTACTTGAAGGCTTGTCTGTAAGTGGTATCAGTGTGAACAGGTTACATCACGCTCCTATACAATCATGATTTACGCAGCACACCCTCCATAGTAGGTTGGCAGGCACTTCCCACACGTTAAGGAGTCCTTCTTCATTTCGCTCTCTAATTTAAACTTCTTTATACAAATGAAATTAAACTTCGGGATTTAAATGGTCACTTTCTTTCTTAGCGCATAAACAAAAATGTCCTTCACAAATATAACGAAAATATTTATATTAAAAAAAAAAACAATAATAATATTCGAGCCACACTCCACAGTAACGAAAGCTTTCATAGATATAGGAAAATATTGCAAAGGTCGCACTGAAATATTATTTATCACCGTACAACTACCATACCTAATTCCCGGGAGCAGACTCATGCAGGATAGAAAAAGATGAAACACCAATAAATACTGGTAGAGAGTCATGAGAACATGGCAATTCATCAACGAACTCCCGAGAGAGAGAGAGAGAGAGAGAGAGAGAGAGAGAGAGAGAGAGAGAGAGAGAGAGAGAGAGAGAGAGAGAGAGAGAGAGAGAGAGAGAGAGAGAGAGAGAGAGAGAGAGAAAATATATATATATATATATATATATATATATATATATATATATATATATATATATATATATATATATATATATATATATATATATATATATATATATATATATATATATATATATATATATATATATATATATATATATATATATATATATATATAT
>NC_087181.1:4473084-4480584 GCF_035594125.1 Scylla paramamosain | reverse complement strand
GGTGGTCAAAGTCAAACTGGGAGACTGGGAAGGGTAGGGAGGTGCTGCACACTCACCTCCCGTGCTTCCCAGGTGGGGTGGTGGTCTTTGGGGTTGTCAGGGTCAGTCAGTTGGTATTGTTTTATTTTTATTATTTATTGTTGATTGCCAGACTCAGTCAGTTTTATTGAAGTGCGACTAGGAGTTTTATTGTTTTTGTTTTATTTACTTATTTTTTCATTTATCTTTTTTTTATTACTTTTATTATTTTTTATACCTATATATATTTTATTCTTTTTGGTTTGGCAGTCCGTAGACTTGGGGAGAGAAGGGAAGTGCTGTGCACTCACCTCCCTTGCTCTCCCGAGGTCCGAGGTGGTAAGGAGGTTTTTATTTATTTTTATTTATTTATTTATTTATCTTTATTTATTTATTTATTTTATTTTATTTTATTTTTTTTTTGCGTGGTAGGTTAGGAGACAAGGGAAGTGCTATGCACTCACCTTAATTCTTTATATATATTTTTTTTCTATCTTTTGCCTGGTAGGTTGGAAGAGAAGGAAAGTGCTATGCACTCACCTTTATATTTCTTATTCTATTAGGTGAAGAGAAGAGAAGTGCTATGCACTTACCTTTATTTATTTATTTATTTTTATTTATTTTTTTTTATCTTTTTTTTTTTTTTATTATTTTTTGCCTGGTAGTCCGTAGACTTGCCAGGGTTAGGTAGGGGAGAGAAGGGAAGCGCTGTGCACTCACCTCCCTTGCTCTCCCGGGGGCCGGTAAGGCGGTGCCTTCCTCCCCTGGGGAGGGGTAGGGAGGTGCTGCGCACTCACCTCCCCTCCTCCCCGTGGGCAGTTCCATCACACATGGTGATGGAGGGATGCTCTTTCAAGGTTTTTGTGAGTTCCGAGAGGGGGGTTCGAACCTACGCGCCCCTCACTTCCCTCACGCCAAACTCCAAGTGCATCACTCTACCCACTGGGCCACGAGGGCCCTTTTTCTTTTTTTTAAAGTTGGTCTATTTCCCCATCTTCCCCATCTTTTTTGTAAAGTTGCTCTATTTAACCACCTTATGTTCACGCCAGTATGTATTAAAGAATTAGGATGTCAATTATTTTCATGACGTTATTTATTTATTGTATTTTGTATGGGATATGACCGCTGGCATCCCACACACACTGGGTTCCCAAGACTGTCACTACGCCATGAAACCCCAACGGTAAACAAGATATATTTGAACACATCATTTCCCTTCCTGTGTTCATGCAGCACCAAAAGTTCAATAAGAAAAACTGCTGCTCATTCTAATGTGAACGTTCATCCCACAGTGATAATTAGATAACTGTTGACTTGTGGGAGTATGTCGTGGAGTACAAATAGCAGTAGGTAAGATCAGAGAACTTTACAGAGGCAGGAATTCCTTGGTTATGGAGCAGCCTTCTGGAACCCTCTCCTGTGCTGCACCACCACCACCACCGACAACAACAACAATAACAACAACACACCATTACACCTGTCCATCCTGCAGCACGAGAATGACTCAGCCCAGAGAACCACGGATTGCTTTATTCGTAATTCACGTCCACTCTCAACATAGACATCAATCAAATTATGTCACTGAAAAAAGTTGGTGAAGCACTCACTTCTTCACACAGGCTTTACTACCTATCAGCAGGATGAAAGCTTCCGACTGGGAGGAAGGGCGGCGTCGGGAAGGATTAAGAGAGAGAGGGTAGGGGGGACCAGCGGAGGCTGGAAGTGTGTTTATGCTTCATAGGTATAAAAAAGAATACTGCATGAAAAAGAAGAAAGACCTGTGCCCCTCCCACCCCTGCTCCCCGCGTGAGGCGAAACGTAGTGAAGTGGTACTGTTGTTGTTGTTGTTGTTATTATTATTATTATTATTATTATTATTATTATTATTATTATTATTATTATTATTATTATTATTATTACTATTATTATTATCATTAAAATTATTATTATTACCGTCATCATCGTCATCAGCACCATCACTGTAGTGTAGCTGGTTTGTGTCCTTTTATTTCCGCGTCGTATCTTGTAAGCTGTAAGTTTTAATAGTTCAGTATTTGTAACGATGGAGACCTTGTTTTTTATTCTTTATGCTCTGCACGGTGTCATTGGCATTTACATCTATATTTCCTACTGTTTTTTTTTCTGTTACTTATGTACTGAATCTATTTGTTTTGCAGAATTTATTTATTACCATACAACTTGATTTTCGCTCAAGTTAACATTTATGTAGATTTACTTATTTGTGTTGTGTAGGATACTTTCTTCTTAAGTGTGTTGAGGTTTGTGTTTTTCTTCTTTTATGTTCACTAGGTAACGGTGCACACAGGAATTATAAATGTTACTAATAATGATAATACTGATTATGGATGACAAACTAAACTGATGAATAAACATCGAAAAATTCATTTTAATAAAGCACATTTTGCATAGTGCTTTATAAGAAGCGCTGCGCACATGGACTTTAGAGATGCGATGTACCTTAAACTTAAAATGAAGCCCTAAGGCAGAGTGAGTGGTGGGTGGAACTGAAGGCAGTACACTCAGGGTTCCCAGATTATTGAAGCAGAAAAAGGCCAAAGCTAACAAAAAAAATAAGACAAAACGGCCAAACGCACTACAAAAAGACCCAAAAACATGCAGTAAAAAAACCCAAAGTTTATATTATTCCACTTCAGAATTTACCAAATATTACACGATGTGTACTGAGCACTGGGCTATAGCGGACTACTGGAGTGGCGATCTGTGTATACAAGTGCCACGTACTTCGTCAGTCCTTCGCCTGGGCCAAAAAACGGAAACGAATTCAGAGAATTCAATTCCAGTGTGAGAATACCGACAGTGGAAGAGAGTTACTTGTAACGGTATGTGCTAGGCAACTAGGCCTAAGGCCATACAGCTCCCGACGCCTCATCTGAAACCTGACCCCAATCCAATGTACACTAACTGAGATTGGTGGGTTCAGGAGTGAATGCAAAAATACTAACAACACATTATGAAAACGTTCTTGGCACAAAGAAGTGGCCGTGTTCATGACGTGTACCATATACCTACGTCCCTACTTCATAACCATGGGGAAGGACTTTCGCTCTGCAGGCATTATGTTATTGTAGCAGCAATGTCATAACAAGCTAATCGTTATTATTCCACACACTTGACCTTTGCTGAATATCATTTAAGTATTTTTTTCCTCATATAAAATTAATCAATGAGTGCACGCGGGCCACACTAAATCAACTGGCGCGCGGGCCTACAGTTCAATCACACTGCTCTAGACATTTTTCTTTCCCACTCGACATAAATATAAACAACCAGAACGATCGCTTTTGGGGGATGGAAAACGAGTTTACCAATGACTCATCATAACAAAATATACGGTACTACCATAGACAGCACCCTATCAACGTACTCCTGGCTTGTTCATGAACACAGGTAGCTGTTGATAGGAAGCCTTAAATTACATCAGCCGCTTGAAAAAAAAAAAAAAAAAAAAAAAACACGCCAGAGTTCAGCCGTGGACTCGCGCGTCATCAGCATCATCACCCAGTTGATTTGTCCAATTTTCCCTTATTGTTATTCAATAGCAATAAGAGAAAATGGGAAAAACTGCAAGGATAACCATGGTAACAGAAGGAAAATAAAGGAAAACATACGCGCACTCGACAACTTGAAAAAAAAAGTTTTGTCTTAGGTGGCGGTGAACAAACTTACCATATTAAATAAACTTGTTATGGCCAAATGGAGCATATATAAGCAACATATTTAAAAAATAAATAAATAAAAAATAATAATAATAATAATGTAATTCATGGCAAACCAGATATCCTTAGACCAAATGCATGAAAAAAGCCAAAAATTATGTTTTGGCCTAAAAAAGGCGAATCTGGCAGTCCTGATCTCCGACAACGTGACGTCATGCGCGGAAAATTGAAAAAAAAAAAAAAAAAATTGTAACAAAAGTGGGCTTGCTGGGTTCTCTATACTGTGCCTGGCGCTTTCAAGAGAGGCATCAGTCAATCAGCTTGTTGGGGATTTGCTTTTAAATATTTGTCTATTTTATTTTTGAATGATTCAATAGTATTGCTGTTTACAATTTCGGCAGGAAGTTTATTCCATATATTTATTATACGATTGAAGAAGAAATGTTTGGCCTCGTGGGATTTAAAACGTTTGGGTATAATCTTGAAGAGGAGGAGGAGGAGGAGGAGGAGGAGGAGGAGGAGGAGGAGGAGGAGGAGGAGGAGGAGGAGGAGGAGGAGGAGGAGGAGGGAGAATAAAAACAAAGTCCAAACAGCAAAAGTTCCTGAGGTCTGTACTGGGCTGTTTGGGTAACTACTCTACGCTAACTAGTGGAAGAGACAAACAGGATAGCACAGAAAGAGGAACCAAACGAATACAAAAGAAGTCCAAACAGTAACAGACCAAGAGTTCCTTGTAAGTCTGTTTGGGTAACTATTCTACTCTATTAGTGGTAGAGAAAGGATAGCACAGAAGAAGGGTCCTTCCATCCCCCACCCCCTATCCCTCCAGGCAAGGCTCACCTGAAAAAGGAAATGGTACCATGTTGTACAGAAAAAAACAACATGGAGTGTGAGAGGAAACTAAGAAAGACAGGAGGACTACTTCGACCACATACAATCTACATGCCAGCACGGACAGTACGGAGTGAACGTGTTCGTTATTCAGACATGAACAATGACAACCGGGAATTACTGTCTACATACTTGTCAAGACAGGTTTTCAATGAGTGAACAGTACCTGAGTTAACGACGCTTGATGGAACACAATTCAACATATTTATGACACGATTGAAATAAAATGTTTGGCTTCATTTGTTTGAAATCGCTTACCTATTATTTGCTATTGTTTCTTGTAATATTAGAAATGTTGAATCTTAGGAAGAATTCCGGTCTGATATTTGTGAAAGCCTTAAAAGTTTAGTAAAGCAATATCAGATCCCCTCTTAGCCTGCGTTTGGAGAGGGAGAATAGATCTCGTTCTTTAAGGCGTTCCTTGTAGGGTTTATTGCGAAGCCTTCGAGTAATTTTCGTTACTCTACTTCGTATTGTTTTTGTTTTTTCCTAATCTCTCAATATTCCTTTTATAACAGGATGACAAAAACTGTACATTGTATTCAAGATGAGGACGTACAAGTGAGTTGTACAAGGTGAGATTTTTTTTTTTTTCAGATTGGAAGGTGAAAACTATTAATTTATTGGCAATTTCAATGACTTCGTTGCATTGTTTGCTTGGTTTAAGATCTGTTGTCACTAAAGCTCCCAGATCTTTCTCAGGATCCAAACTTTTGATGGGGGATTACTTTTTATAATTTTCCTGCGGATTGCTATTTCCAATATTTGATACGTGGCATTTATCAAAATTAAAGTTATAAGCCACGTTTCACACCATTCAATGAGAGTGTATGCATCATTTTGCAAAATTTGACGCTGGTTTGGTGTCAGTCTTGTTAGCAATTTTAGTGTCTGTGAATTTTGACAGTTTACTTCTGATTCCTTCGTCTATGTCATTCATATATATTATGAAGAGGATCTGCCCTAAGATTGAACATTGAGGAACGCCACTGCTTACATTAACCCAATTTGAAGAATTAGAGTTTCTGGTGACCCCGCTCTACAATATATATTGTACTGTCAAAAAAAGAAGAAGATAAAACGAAAAAACAAAACAAAACAATAAGGAAGAGGAAAGAAAAAAAAGGTAGAATAAGTAAAAAGAAAGAAGAAATGGAGAAGATGAATGAAGTATGGAGAATAACAAACGATCATACTACACGGGAAAGGGAAGATAATTGGCACTTGATATCGAGGAAACCGAGGAAACACAAACAAGGACACAGGACCCAAGCACTCCACAACAGGAAGACGGCCATACAACCTGGGAAGGCAGCCTGGGTCAAGGAGGGATTAACGGTAATGATAGCACGGGCAAGGCAGAGAAAGGATTTGAAAGGGAAAGTAGGCCAGGAGGCGTGAGGCACCAAGAAGGACAAGTCAGCCTACGCCCACTTAACGCTCCGCCTCCAAACTGCCCCTACCCTCTGACTGGCTTCTGTATCAAGCACCACGCCTGTGGGCGGATCACATGCATAGATGAGCAATGTGAATAGTAGATACGTAAAATGTTATGAAAATTACGATAGTTTTTTGAGGGAAACAGGCAGTCCCAAACGACTGTATATTATAGCGTGTAACAGTGGAATAATTCAGTAGCGGAGAGTACTAGAGAGTGGCAGACACAGACCCAGAGGTTCCACAGGGCCTGACCAGAGAGGGGTCGAGATGGACGGAATAACTTGAAAGTAAGTGCAGTTTGAAAGCGTATTAATGCAGTCTATAAATCAATGATCTTATTAAAGGAGGAGCAGGATGTTTAACTGATGTTTTATGTTTGTCATGACAGGTGTGTATGATGTACGAAGATTTACTCAGTCATGGAATGTTTATAGTAAGTGATGTGTTGCTGATATCATGTGTGTTTTTCTAACTGAACATTAATGGCGCCGACTGAATATTTGTTGTGTTTGAGCATTTCATATTGTCTGTGTTTTGCACGATGACTGCGCTGATCAGTGAATATGTTGAAGAAATACAAGGTAACACTTAATAACTTTGAATGATTTGAAGATGAATGCGAGTGAGAAATTTTGAGTTGTAAGAAATGTAAATAGTAGTTATTAATCAAAATATGAATATGTTTGTGAGTTTTCCAGTAGCCTTTATAAACCAATTCTTTGCAACATCTCGGACCACGACACGTTAATCACTACTCGCTGTTTGCGGTCTGTCAACCAATCCTCTATCCTCGCAGCGAGGTCACCTGATATGCCGTGAGCTTTTACTTCATGTAGGAGGCGCTTATGAGGAACTTTATCAAATGCTTTTTGAAAATCAAAATAAACTATATCTACTGGCCTGGTATTATCACACATATTATGTAAGTCGTGAAAAAAGTCCAGTAAATTCGTTAAACATGAACGTTTACTACTAAATCCATGTTGAGCGTCCTTTATGATACGGTTACTTTCCAGGAATTCTACTGTTCTATCCCGTACCATTGATTCCACAAGTTTATCCACTACAAGTAACGGTGTCACACAATTAATAATAATGTGTATTGTATTTATAATGCTTCGCCTAGTTAGCAATACATGTACATGTACATGTATGTACACATACATAATGTAGATAATGTATTGTATAATGTAGTGTAGATAATGGGTGTTGGTGGATAAAGGTTGGGCGGACATGATCACGCCACCCTACGTCACACACAGGACGATGGAAGGAGGACGAGGAGGAGAAGGAGAAAGAGAAAGAGAAAGAGAAAGAGAAAGAAAAAAGGCTAGAGCAAGGGCAAGACTAGGAGGTGTAGGTGGTGGTGGTGGTGGTGGAGGAATATACAAAGGAATATACAAAGAAGACGAAACAGCAACAGACCCTGTGGTTCTTACTTGGTTGTTTGGTT
>NC_087181.1:4468084-4470584 GCF_035594125.1 Scylla paramamosain | reverse complement strand
GAAGTTGCTAAATGTAGAAAATGAGAGATTCATTAGAGATGATGGAGAACCGAATGAACAATTAGTAGGGGAAGTGACAAGACAAGAGGTTGAAGGAGCACTGAAGAAAATGAAAAATGGCAAAGCAACAGGGCCCGACGGAATACCAGTAGAAGTGTGGAAAGTCTTGGAAGGAGAAGGAGTGGACATGTTGCACCAACTGATCAGAAAAATAATGGAGAAGGAAGTTATACCAGAAAAGTGGAGAGAAAGTACCCTGATACCTATATTTAAGGAGAAGGGAGACATCCAGAGCTGTGAGAACTATCGAGGGATAAAGCTAATGTCTCATACCCTTAAAGTATTTGAAAGGGGGTTGGACAGCAGACTGAGACAAGTGGTGCGTATCGGACGGCAACAGATAGGATTTATGAAGGGATTTGGGACAGTCGACGGAATTTTCGCACTTCGACAGAATATGGAAAAACATCGGGAAAAGCAGAAAGTACTACATATGGTTTTCATTGACTTAGAGAAAGCGTATGATAGGATCCCACGACAAGAAGTATGGAGAGGCCTGAGAAAAAGAGGAGTGCCAGAAAAGTATGTCAGAATTGTCCAAGAATGCTACAGGAATGTTACAACTAGAGTTCGGAGTACAGTTGGCACAACGGATAGCTTTCAGGTGAAAGTTGGCTTACACCAAGGATCGGCACTAAGCCCACTATTATTCAACATAGTGTTCGATGTCATAACGGAAAATGTCAGAGAGGAACCACCCTGGTGTGTATTATATGCTGATGACATTGTCTTAGTGACCGAAAGGAGAGGACAGCTGGAAAGAAAATTAGAAGAATGGAGAGTTGCTTTGGAAAGCAGAGGAATGAGGATTAGTAGGTCCAAAACTGAATATTTTACGACGGATACAAGGGGCGATCAACAGGCCACAATTAGACTGAATGGTGAAAAGTTGAAGAGAGTGAAAACATTTAAGTACTTGGGATCGATGGTAGACGAGACAGGGGAAATGGAAAAAGAAGTGAACTTCCGGATTCAGTGTGGCTGGAACAATTGGCGGCAAGTTTCGGGTGTGATATGCGATAGAAGGGTACCAGTAAGAGTGAAGGGCAAAGTCCACAAAGCAGTCGTTAGACCTGCTTTGATGTATGGGCTAGAAGCAGCACCTTTGAAGAAGATTGAAGAGAGGAAGATGGATGTAGCGGAGATGAAGATGTTGAGATGGATGGTGGGAGTTAACAGAACAGACCGAATTAGGAATAAGTACATAAGAGGAACGGTGAAAGTAGTTGAAGTCTCCAAGAAGATCCAGGAGTCAAGGTTGAGGTGGTATGGACACTTGAGAAGAAGAGTTGGCGAAGACCACGTAGGAAGGGAGATCATGGAAATGGAGGTGGAGGGAGTTAGAAGAAGAGGACGGCCCAAAAGAAGATGGATTGACTGCATAAACGGAGATCTTGGGGAGAAGAATATAAATCCAGAGATGGCAAACAATAGAAATACGTGGAGAAGGCTCATTAACAACGGCGACTCCGAATAGGGAAAAGCTGGGAAGAAGAAGAATGACAAATGATGAATATAAATAACGCAAGGAAAAGTCGCATGAAAAAAATTAAATAAAAAAAAATAGGAATCAACAGTACAAGAGAATATAAAACGACAACAAAACAGAAAGCAAAAGAAAACACAATCGTAGAAAAGCAAAGAAAAAGAGACTTTAGCGAAACTCAGAAGGAAAACACCAGTAATTTTTAAAAAATTAATCCGTTTCATCCTCTCTCGCACCAATGCATGATCGTGTTTTACCGCAATAGAACACCAATGTTAATAAAGAGAGAGAAAAGGAAAAAAAAAAAAAAACCGGCACAGGCATACTCTTCTTACTGTCGCAACATGTATGTACTCGTATGTAATAATGACTAACTCCCGTGAATGTAATCCAGTCAGTAGAGTTACGAAGGTTACAATAAGTTGATATGTGCCCTCCCCCTTCACTCTGGCCTTGTGGACCTCACACACAAGGACGCTAAATGGCAGTCATATCACATTATCTTATCCTGCATTACCTTTCACATGTGCTGCCTTGCTTCGCCTTCCGCCTATAAATCAATTAACGTTCTATGAAGAATGAATTCCTCGGGGCTTATTACACGGCGATATCAAGGCAAATATGACCTTCTATCTATCTGTCTATCTATCAACTTATCTGTCTATCTAACTTTTATCTATCTACCTATCTATCTATCCATCCATCCATCTGTATCTCTATTTTCTCTCCTCATCCACTTAAACTGTGCAAGGTTCCACTGTTAACTAAAGCGAGAGAGAGAGAGAGAGAGAGAGAGAGAGAGAGAGAGAGAGAGGAGAGGAGAGAGAGAGAGAGAGAGAGAGAGAGGAGAGAGAGAGAGAGAGAGAGAGAGAGGAGAGAGAGAGAGAGAGAGGGAGAGAGAGAGAGAGAGAGAGAGAGAGAGAGAGAGAGAGAGAGAGAGAGAGAGAGAGAGAG
>NC_087181.1:4450584-4465584 GCF_035594125.1 Scylla paramamosain | reverse complement strand
AGTTGCATTTCTATATGTTCTGTCCATCAATGTACAGCTAATTTCTCTCTTTATCTGATTCATCGCTTACACTTCCACTTTCTTATTATTTGTTTATGTATATTGCTCTTCAACCATCCTGTGTTTCTTCACTTACCTACCCATTCGTCGATGTTTTATCTGTATATCTCTCCCTAGCTAATACTTCCACCTTCTTATCAATCAACGGGAATTTATCAACATATTTTCCCACCTATGTACTATTATCCCTGTCTATCTGTCTATCTGTCTATTTATCTAATCTATGTTCTACTTACTGAACTGTCTATCTTCCCATCTATATATATTTATATCTACTTATATACCTATTCATTTATTCATGTATCTATCAATCTATCTATCCATCCATCTGTCCATCTATATATCAATCTATTTATCAGCCAGTCGATCTATTTATTAACCATTTACCCATCCAGCCATCTATCTGTAAATCTACCTGTTCAACCAGATACCTATTCATTAATCAATTCGTCAGACCAATAACACATTTCTCTATCTGCGCCTGAACATACTCACCGACCCATCTCCCCGCTCACCGCCACTGTACCGAGATAATGCACCCTCAATACACTCCTATACTCGGCGGCGGCTAGGCAACGCTATTTCGACATGTTCCACTAAGCATCCCTGCTTATAAGGGGAGATAAGGCCCTGCTAATGCTAAGGGACTGGAGGAGGAGGAGGAGGAGGGGGAGGAAGAGGAGGGGCGTCTGTTGCAAGCATTATGTCGGCGAAAGGAAGGATGGAACGTACGGGAGAGAGGATGAAGGATGGTGGAGCGAGGAAAGAGAAGAGAGGAATTCGTGAAAATGGGAAAAGTTGAGAGTGAGGTGTGGTGGTGGTGGTGGTAGTAGTAGTAGTAGTAGTAGTAGTAGTAGTAGTAGTAGTAGTAGTAGTAGTAGTAGTAGTAGTAGTAGTAGTAGTAGTAGTAGTAGTGGTGGTAGTTGTGGTGGTATAGTTCGTAATTTTTCTGTTCCTCCTTCTTAGGGTGAATTGTAGATTTTTTTTTCACTCTACTAAAAATTGTATTTTTTTTTTTTTTTTGTCTTTTGCACAAAATAGAAAAAAAATCAACATTTCCGAAAAGACGGTATTCAAAAGAAAGTAAGCTTCTTCACTTGTCTTATTCATTATGACGTAACATTCTGAGGTAATTTGTGCGTCCAAAGGCACAGACAAAGGGGTGTTTGAAGTGGATGTTTTTACTAATGCTGTTATTACCCTCCTCCTCCTCCTCCTCCTCCTCCTACTTTTTTTGCATAGGAATAATAATAGAATCTCACTTCATTCTTTCCAATCAAAACGCAGCCAGTTTTTCCCACACAGCGCGATGGTTTTCCCACGCCAGCACAAGCACGAGGGCGTGTCGGTTTGGCAGTCATACACTGCTCTAGCTTACTTTACTAAAGGGTAGTTAATCTAAATTAATTCCAAAGCGATATGTAAAGACCTGTATGAGTGTTTGTTTTGGTTATCCTATGTAATCACATGTTGTAATCCTCATTTTCTTCGTCCGCATTCTCCTGTTATTGATCAACTTTGTGATTTTAAGTACTAGAGGTCAAAGTTGCAGGCGATAACCTGTGTATCCAGCCCTAAAGGGAAAGGTACACAAACACAGTGACCGAAGCTGTGGCCTGATTGACTGCCGCCTCCCTGGAAAGCGCAACGCAAGGATTCTGCACCACCCCTCAACAACCAAACTGTGCCTTCACCTGCGCTACGCACACACCACATCACACAACTATCATGCAGTTACACTCTCCCCTCACAAACAAAAGTAGACAGACCACAACTCTTTCCCTCACTATTCTCTCAAGTTCTCTGTGGTTTTTCTATACCACGTGGTATCAATTCCTGTATCTTGTCAGCTTCTGCTGGAGAGATTGGTGGGGAGGAACCTTCTGTACTATCCTGTATCTCCCAATAATAGTTAATGTAGAATAATTATCCAAACAGCCTCGTCAGTATCTCAAGGTTCGGTCTTCCGTTGCATTCCTTTGTATTCCTTTGTGTTCTTTCCTTTTCCTCCTCCTCCTCCTCCTCCTCCTCCTCCTCCTCCTCCTCCTCCTCCTCCTCCTCCTCCTCCTCCTCCTGCCTGCTGCTGGATGTGATGGCTCATGAATAACATGTGAATATGTTCTTAAACCACTCAGTGAAATCATAATTCGAGCTGAGAGAGAGAGAGAGAGAGAGAGAGAGAGAGAGAGAGAGAGAGAGAGAGAGAGAGAGAGAGAGAGAGAGAGAGAGAGAGAGAGAGAGAGAGAGAGAGAGAGAGAGAGAGAGAGAGAGAGAGAGACTCATGGCAAAAAGTAAATTCTTTCATACAAATGCACCACATTAAGCGCCTCCAGCGTAAGACTGTATAATTATCAGGCAGGAAGCGCGGCAGGTAAACACGTCAAGTCTATGGAGAAGGCAGGGCGTGTTTCACTTGCTGGTCTTGCCTCTCACTTTTTTAATATACGTTTTCTTTTTTTGCTTTTCTTTTTTTTTTTTCCTTGCATGGATTGACAAGGTGTGGAATAATTGTAAGAAAATACAAATTATACAAAAGCTGAATTGGTGTCACTCCAGATAATATGCCTGCCCTTTACTACAACAACAACAACAAAAACAAAAACAACAATAACAACTACTACTACTATTACTAGTGGTAGTATTACTACTACTACTACTACTACTAGTACTACTACTACTACTACTACTACTACTACTACTACTACTATTACTACGAGTACTATTACTACTACTACTACTAGTACTAATACTACTACTACAACTACTATTGCTACTGCTACTGTTATCAACATTCACCTATTAAGACTCAGGAAAGATTTGTCTTTCTCCAACCCTCTGTGCTTCTCAAAAACATGGAGCTGCATTTGGAAATAAAAATTCAAATAGCTGAACACAAAAATCATTTAGATGCAAAAGATATCGGACGGTTCAACTTGAGTAAACTGGAGTAAACAATGCAATACATGTTTAATTTAGAGTCAGTATAAAATGGTATTCTTACATTTGCATATAGCAATTATTTATACTCACGCTCTTATATCTTCTTGGCGAATGGCAAACAGAGGAACAAAAAAAAATCTTTTCAGTTGCCGCTTCCATACATACAGACAAAAACATAAAAAAATTAAGTCAATAAAAAAAAATACATATGTTTCTGGAAGTGCCTCAATACTCTTAAAACAACTAGTCACAGGAAGGGGAAAAAACAGACACAGGCAGAGAATTCCAGAGTTTACCAATGAAAGGGATGAAAGAATGAAGATATTGCTTGACTCCTGGACTATTGAAAGGGAAGGGAATAAAGGTGAAAGTCTTGTGTAGCGTCAGCGTGGGGAAGGAGAGACGCATGCTGATGGCAAATTCTGAAGAGCAGTAACCATAGAAATAACAACACAACACAGACTTCCCACATTTTTTTCCATCTTCATATACTTGTGTGCATTTTTTGTAGCATATCAGTGTATTTGCTATGGTAAGCTCAGCAGGTGTGAAATGTTCTCCAAGCTATGCATTAATTCGTCCATTTATTTATTTATTTATTTATTTATTTATTTATTTATTTATTTATTCACTTATTTACTATCTATTTATTTCATATTCTGCTTTTCATTACCATATCGTATTGAGAGGCACTTTTGTGACTCACTGTTTCCTTTACATTGAGAAATTACTTGTTTATTACAGTACCGCATAAAGCAAGTGTCTGCAGTGAGTCAGACACTTTGTCAAGCAGCCTTACCTTACATGCACATGGAAAAACATAGGCAAGCATGACAGGCTTCACTTAAATGTAAACCTAAAACTGGAAGGACGTACACTGCGCTACAAAAACAGCTCCGTCCCCTTCACTCACCGGTAAACTGTGAGTGTGTCAGGAGGAGCAGGAAAAAGCCAGTCCGCGTCGTCTGGCCGCGAGGAAGGAAAAAGCTCCCGCCGCTGCTGCATCAGACAAGACAAACACAAAATCAGAGGACTGTGTTAAACCCTAAAGACAAAAAGAAAAAAAAAAAGTGTCTGAGTTTGATGGTGTCAACCAAGATTGGCTATCATAAGAACATAAGAACATAAGAAATAAAGGAAGCTGCAAGAAGCGACCAGGCTTACACGTGGCAGTCCCTTTATGAAATATACCTACCTATTTCCATCTATTATCCCCATCCATAAACCTGTCTAATCTTCTCTTAAAGCTCTCTAATGTCCTAGCACTAACAACATGATTAATGAGTCCGTTCCACTCATCTACCACTCAATTCGAGAACCAATTTTTACTATCTCCTTCCTAAACTTAAATTTTCCAAGCTTGAACCTGCTATTTCTTGTTCTACCCTGGATGCTGATCCAAAGAATTTTGCTTACATCCCCCTTGTTATAACCCTTATACCACTTAAAGACTTCTATCACGTCCCCTCTTAACCTACGTCTCTCTAAAGAATGTAAATTTAATAACTTCAATCTCGCCTCGTAAGGAATACTCCTCATCCCCTGTATCCTTTCTGTCATTCTCCTCTGTACTGATTCTAATAGACCTATATCTTTCCTGTAATGTATGGACCAGAATTGCACAACGTAGTCTAGATGAGGTCTGACCAGCGTCAAGAATATCATTAATATTACTTCCGGCCTTCTACTTTAAACACTCCTAAAAATGAATCCTAGTACCCTATTTGTCCTGTTTCTGGCCTCTATGCATTGTTCTAGACGGAGTTCACAGCTAACTATAACTCCTAAATCTTTCGCGTACCCTGTAACTAACAGAGATTGTTCGTTTAATGTGTACCTACTGTGTGGGTTTCCTCTACCTACGCTAAGTACTTTGCATTTATTGATATTAAATTGTTTTTGCCATATGTCTGTCCATTCATTCATCCTATCTAAATCTGCCTGCAAGGCGAAGGCACCCGTTTCAGATCTAATTAATCTATCTTTGTGTCATCCGCATATTTACTAACATCACTACTAATTCCACTATCCAAGTCATTGATATATATTAGAAATAACAATGGCCCTAATACTGATCCCTGTGGCACCCCACTGATTACATGGCCTCACTCGGATTTCGAGCTGTTTATTACAACTCTTTCTTGCCTGTCGCTAAGCCATGACCCTATCCAGCCTAACACCTTCCCATCTATCCCGTGTGCCCTAACCTTTCTCAGGAGCCTTTCATAGGGTACCTTGTCAAGTGCTTTAGTAAGGTCCAGATATAAGATATCATACATATTACCATTATCTACTGCCTCGTACACCTTACTCTAAAAACTTAACAAGTATGTCATGCAAGACTTCCCCTTCGTGAAGCCATGCTGTGATTGATTTATCAAGTTATGTTTGTCTAAATGTTCCCTAATGTTCCTCGCTATTATTGACTCTAATATTTTTACCAATAACTTAATTTAAGCTGACAGATCTATAGTTAGACGCTAAAGTTTTATCTCCTTTCTTAAAGATGGGTACTACATTACCCTCCTTCCACATTACTGGTACCTCACCTGACTCAAGTGATTTCCTAAAGACAGAAACTAACGGCTCACTAATAACCTCTTTGCATTCCTTAAGTACTCTGGGATATATTTCATCTGGTCCTGGTGTCTTGAACTTTTTTTAGCCTATCTATCTCCTGTTCCACTATCTCTCTAGTTATGGAAATATCTGTCAGCTTCTCATTCTCATCTGCTCTAAACATCTGTTCACTATCTGGCATATCCTGCATGTTTTCCTGGGTGAAGACAGATAAAAAATACTCATTCAGAATTTTACTAATCTCCTCCCCAGAACTAACAGGCTCCCCATCTGCTGCCTTTAATGGACCTATAGTATCCTTATTATTCGTCCTCTATTCATGATAAAATCCCGTGGGGTCCGTCTTCACATGACTGGCTACACTTAATTCATAATTGCCCTTAGCTTTCCTCGTTAACTTCCTGACTGTTCTAACTAATTCATTATATTGTGACCTTAAAACTTCTTCACCTGCCCTTAATGTCTTATATATACTTCTCTTCCACCTATATAATGTTTTAACAAAGCAATCATCCATTTAGGATAATTTTTCTGTGATTTTATTGCCCTATACGGGATATATGCTAACTGACCTGTATGAACTTTACGAAATATTTATACAATTCATCTACATTTACTTCACCTAATTCCCTCATCTCAGCCCCTACCATCCTCTCTACTCGCTCATCTACTCGCCTCGACTTCACCTCTCTCATTTCAGCATGACCTGACATTCCACCATACTCACACCCATCTCCCCCTCCCTCTCTCCTCCGCCCCTTCCAAACACATCTTACCTCCTCTTGTCCTACACCCTCACACCTCACCTCACCTCTCACATCTTGCCTTATCTCTCTCAACTCCGTTCCGGACCTGACCTCACCCTGCATCCGTTACCAGTCAACTCCTTGGAGGTACCTTTTTAATTCCTCAAAATCTGGTCAGGTATTTTACAAGTGTTTTTGCTTCTAAAAGTTTCTTCTCATTTTAAATTTTACCTAATTTCCCTATGGTCACTGTTACCTAGCTGTCCTCCAACCTCTACCTGCGTGACTGCTTCCTCCGTGTTAGTAAGAATTAAATCTAGAATATTATTCCCCCTTGTGGGTTCTACGACTACCTGTTTTAAAAAAATATCCTGAATTACCTTAAGAGATTCTTCTGCTTCCTTGTTACCCACCATCAGACTCCAGTCGATATTCCTAAAATTAAAATCTCCTACCACACATACCTGACTGTGCCTGCCTGCTCTATTTATTTCCTGCCACAGTGAGGTGTTAATTTCCTTTGTACTGGTCGGTGGTCTGTACACTACTCCCAGTACTACTGACTGTGATCCTTCCTTAATATCTACCCATATCGACTCTGCTTTGTTATCTGTTTTAATTCTACTGTTAATACAACACTGTAATGTGTCCCTAACGTATAACGCGACGCCTCCTCCTCTCCTGTTTTCCCTATCTTTATAGAACAATGTATAACCATCTATCTTAACCTCTGGATTAAATACTTTTCCTCACATATCTAACCAAGTTTCAGTTAAAGCAATGATATCAAATTTCTCTACACACACTATTCTTCTAAACAAGTCTATTTTATTCAAAATACTGCTACATTTTGTGTGGTAAATACTTAAGCTATTTCTCACCTTCCCTGAGCTAGCTACCTTTCTAGATTTAACTAATTTATCCTATGTTTACTCCTCACAACACCTTCTTCCCACAACCCTTTCCCGTATATGAAGTGAGTTATGGCAAATAATTGGCGCATTTTGTGCGCTCGAGCTCGATCTGTAGTGATGAGGCGATAGTTGTGCGAGTTGCGAGGCAGAAACCTTCGCCCACATGCCGATAAATCGAAATATGCAAAATACAGCAAAAAAAGGTGAGTCAGACGAAGAAATTAAATAAAATAATAAAGATACGCCTTCAAAAGTTACCAAGAAGAATTTCCGAAAATGAAATCGAAACTTTTATATACGATGCACATCAAAAGGTGCTCCTGGCCAAATCATCGTTGTGCCCTCCAGGGCCAGGCGGGAGCGGTGGGGTGTACAGATGTGCGGTAACAAAAATAGAGCCCCCTCGCTCCGCTACGGGAATGATCCCTCCAAAGATATTAAATACGTTACTAAATGATTAAGAAAATCATAAATTATCTTTCATTCGCTGACAAGGAAAATAAAAACGTGAGGAAAACTAATATTTTCAGAAATCTACAACGACGAGCCTCTAAAAAAAGGGAGACAAATAGTGTGGGCCGGCTCTAGTCATCAAGGCCCACGTCACCTTGACTTTTCAAGGCGACAATCAACACACACAGAGACAAATAAGAACACTTCACAGAACTATACAAGCTTTCCTCTCTTTGATTTTACTTGAATAAAGCTGCAACAAAGGTTATGACGCTAAAAAGTTACCTTAGGTTAGGTCACAAATATCATGGTGGTGGCGCTTCCCGGGAAATCAGAGTTAAAAATAATATCAATACCAATTGAACAAAGAAAATATAAATATCTTTTCTCCATAGAAGGAAAGTTTTTTTTTTTTTTTACGTGAAATCCAAATTCACACTAAATGAAATGTGTTACAGTAATAGTTTTCAAGGACACTTTATCATAACGTGCATAATATCATTAATCTACATAACGGTAAAACGCAGTAAAGGATAAATAGACATATAAATTAGATCTGACATTTGTTAACTAAAAAGTCCTCAAATGAATATTCCTGTTATTATGGAAAGTTTTTTCCTTTCTTCACTCATATATTCGTACATACAAAAAAAAAAAATTATATATATATATATATATATATATATATATATATATATATATATATATATATATATATATATATATATATATATATATACATATATATATATATATATATATATATATATATATATATATATATATATATATATATATATATATATATATATATATATATATAAAACGAACGCAAAAATGACAGCTAATTGTTAGGTTTCAATTGAATCTCTAAGTAAATATTTATACCAAAAAGATGACACCATTATAGAAAACATATGATATCGTATCCTTCTTTTCTCTATGCATAAATTAAAATAAGCACACGAAGACTGGAATACAAAAATTTTAGTTTTGAAAAAAAGACTCTCGGTAAATCCTCAAAGGACTTTTTTCCCTGTAAGATGTTGCAATGAACATTATAGACTAAATTTACATTCTATCTTCTTTCATATATATACCCTAGGAAGGCAGAAAAATGGGAGACAAAAACAACGCATTGGAAAAATGTTTAAACTAATCCTTCAATGGATAACACTACTGACACGATACCATGGAAGCACATCCTTTCTTTCCTTCACAGATTCGTGGGAAGCTGACAGGAGAAAGGCAGGCAACAGTGACAGGTTTCCGTTGACATGAATAAAAAAAAAAAGTTTAACAGCGAGATCAAAATAGAGGACACATGATGTAATGAAGCAGGTACTCACTTTCCTCCTGCATGTGTTGGGAGTGTTCACCGCGGCACCACCTGCCATCCTTTCCTGAAAATATCAAAACATCCACATAAAAAAAGTGATGCAGCTTCACTATTCTAAAAAGAGCTAAAAATGAAGCATCATAAACAGAACCACCAGAAATCCTTTACTGCATGAGTTAACAACATACACATGAACAAAAGAGGAAAGAATAAATACTGAACAAAAACACGAAATGTCATAAATAAAACGTGTCAAATTCCTCCAAGCAAGAACACATGGATACATGGAAAACAACACTGAAAACAGAACACACTTCAAACGCTGAGAATGTTAAATATGCACAACAGCTGCAACAAAATAAAACGAACAAACACCATTACATATATAACAAGATCAAATAAGAAAATAAAAAGAAGCAAAAATAATAAATGTAAAGCTTGCCAACATTCAGCGGTGTCTAGAATATGAAGGTGGTAGTTAAGTGAGACTGAAGAGGAGGAGCACAAGTCATGCTGCGATTGATGCATGAAGGCAATCAAGGGAGAGGGTCGCACAGAGGAGGCGGGACGCAAGGCGCCTTCAGGCCAGTCACTGCTGGTGTCCCTCGCCTCCCCTTCCTGCCTCGCTGCGAGGTGAAGGGGCCACTACCACCGCTGCCTCAACACTTACACTACCTTTGCGTCTCAACACTGAAATGCTTCAATGAATGGGAATGAACGGGAAAGTAATGGTCACTTAGAATTGCTTATAACAAGTACATGTTACTAAGTGTTGTAAATCAATCTGTCTGTCTGCGTCTGTCTGTTTATCTCTGCCTCACATGTTCACTATAATGCTCTGTAAAAATGAGCATCCCAATCTCTGTTGCTTTGTTGCAGCGCATCTATTTGTATTAATGTTGCGTGTGTGTGTGGTGTCCTCGCCGATGTGCGTGGCCAGCCTGCCTGCCCGACCTGCCTCTCCCTGCAGTAAATTCTAGACTGGCCTGCCCTCTGCCTGCCTGCCTGCCTGCCTACCTCAATCTGACCTTCTTCTTTCATGTAAGAGAACGTTGGTGCAGTTCGGGTGCATGAAGGGTGTTGGACTTAGCCGAAATTTAGCCTTAAAAGTTGGTATCCCAGGCTAACACCCCCCTTGTCCCGACGGCCCAGTTCTGCGCATGCGCACTAAAGTCTTATGACGTCACTGTGTTGCCAGGCAACGGAGACGCTTCTTTGATTGTCACTCTTTACGATCTTGAGTTCTTCCTTTTGATAATTATGGCTCTGAGACCGCTGGCTGAACTTAGAAAGCTGTCACAGCATCAACTGAACACAATTCGTAAGGAAGATTTGATACAGAGTATACTGTCAGCACCAGAATCTGATGATGCAAACCTGGCAGTAGTGACACAGTTGACAGCACTGATCGCCGAAGTTGCAGACATAAAAAAGGCTCTCAAATCTCCAGATAGCCCCATTAATCGGCAAGTACGAGAATTACAAGACCAAGTGACTAAGCAGCAGGAGGTCATTGCAAGACAGCAGAGATTCCTAGAGGATATAGACCGGAAAGCAAGGGAATGCAACCTTGTATTACTCGGCATTCCTGAAGATCAGGAAAGTCTGGAAGGCGCTACTACTGATGGTGCAAAAATCCAGAAAGTGTGGACAGCGATTGGCTCGTCAGTGGGCGTAAGGACTTCACGACGTCTGGGACGAGCGGGAGGGCGGCGCCGACCCGTTCTGGTCACAGTGGCTTCTCGAGAGGACCGTGACGCCGTGCTGGAACGAGCAAAACACCTGAAAGACGCCGGTGAGACATTCAAGCGGATTTTTGTAAAGAAAGATACGCATCCAGCAGTAAGGGAAGAGTGGAAGCGATTAAAAGACGCAGAGAAAACAGAGAAAGAAAAACCCGAGAATGCTGGTTGTAACATCTACATCAATTACAAGGAACGTCAATTGTATAGAGACAGAGAAGTGATCGACAGATTTAGCTTGATGTCTTTTTAGAAAGACCACAGCGACAAGGTGAGAAATATGTCAAAATTATGGCATGGAATATTAATGCAGTAAAAACTAAGTTGGAAAAATCACATGTGCAGACACTCCTGTTGGATTATGATATTATCAGCTTAAGTGAGACGAAAACACCACTGAATGTAAACTTGCCTGGATATGTAACTTTTAGACGTGTGAACAGTGTTTCTTCCCATCGAGGAGGAGTGGTTGTCATGGTGAAGAATTACTTAGCAAATCACGTAACTAGCATTGATTATAGTACTAATGATCAGATATGGCTGAAGCTCCGATGTGTTCCTTATGTAATTTTTGGCTTTTGTTATATTCCGCCATATGATTCTGAGTATTTTACACAGCAGTCGTTTGCAGCCATTCAAGAGAGGGTCAGTGATAGTGACTGTCAGTACTTACTAATGGGAGATCTGAACTGTAAGTTTGGTAAATATGTTCGTGAGCTACCCGCCTTAAGTGAAATGCCGAATGCTCACTCCTACGAGTACCCTGTTGTTTCGGACTGTGTGAACAACCCTAACGAGAATGCGTACGTGTTATCCTCAATATGTATAGACAACAAGTTACTGGTTGTAAATAATCTAAAAACACCAACTAACTATTTCAAAAGTGGGAAAACATATCGCAAAGGTGAAAATTGGATTTCGGAACTCGATGTTTGCTTGGTGTCATGTGAAGCTATCAGTAACGTTAAGTCCTTTCGTGTACATAATGTGGAAAGCTTGCCATCGGATCATGCTCCAATCAGCATAGATGTTAAAGTTCCACCTATTAGTATAGACTGTTTGTACAAGAGAGCTTGTTATCTTGGTGGTCATGCGTCACTAATCAGTAGTGAGGAGCGTGATCCACTGGTGCGCAGACCCGTAAAGTTTTCTCACGTTAGTCATGATACATTTCTTGTAAATGTGAATAGTCTTGATGTATCTAATTATGAAAATGTAAATGATGTAAACAACTTTGCCCAAAATATTTCTGATGTCTTGTATGAGTGTGCGAGAAGCAGCCGTGTAGTGAGGGATGAGGGTCGAGTCAGTACTCAGAGTGACAGCAGCCTGGCCCGCTGGGACAGGCTGCTTCTAGACAGGGATGATAGAAGAGTGTGGCAGGCCATTAATTGGAAAGGTTGTTTGCAGGAGGATACCCGTACAGGTGTCAGGCCTACTGATGAAGAATTTAAGAATTTCTATGAAGAATTAATGGGTGCTGCCAGAAATAATATCACTGAAGAATACAGGGACTCGTCGGTTTCGATTCCTGTTTTAGATGATCCGATCACCCTTGGCGAGGTCAGTACTCAGGTTAATAACATTAAAGCGGACAAAGCTTGTGGTCCGGACGGTATTGCACCTGGAGTTTTGAAGTTGTTACCTCTTCACTGGCTAATGCTCATCGTATCACTGTTTAATATGGTTTTTACTACAGCACAGTATCCTGTATCTTGGACTAGGGCTAAAGTTTTCACCATACACAAAAAAGGTGACCAGAGAGACGCAAGAAACTATAGAGGCATTAGTATAATAAACAGCATTTCCAAATTATTTGATATGGTGTTGTGTTCGAGGTTAGAACGTTGGTTCACGCCGTATCGGGAACAAGCGGGGGCACAAAGAGGACGCGGTTGTCTAGAGCACGTTGTGACGTTGCGTATTTTAACTGATTTAGCCAGAAAGAAGAAAAAGAAATTATTTGTTACTTTTATTGATTTTAGCCAAGCATACGATTTGGTGCCAAGGCATATTTTAATACGAATTTTGAAACGTTTAGGTTGTGGAGTGGTGATGTTGGGTGTTATTGGAGCCATGTATAGTGTGACCGAGAGTGTCATTGGTACCGCAGTTTTCGCTACCACCCTGGGAGTTCGCCAAGGCTCTCCAACATCCTGCCTACTTTTTGTAATTTATGTTAATGATTTGATTAAATTAGTGAAAGAAAACTGTGAGGATGACAGCTTTTTAAAATGGTTACACGTCCTGATACTCATGGATGACACCGTGCTGCTGTCAACATCGCGTGATAGAATGATTAGGAAGCTTTCGCTCACGAAACGATTTTGTGAGGAGTACGGAATGAAGGTGAACGCATCTAAGACGAAATTCTTTGTGATACACGGCACTCCAGAGGACAACGAGTCTCTACATATTGACGGGTTAGTGGTTGAACGGTGCACCCGCTATATATATCTGGGCTCCCCTTTCACAGCTGATGGATCGGTCTCAGCATCAGTCAGGGCTCATGCCGATTCTAAGATGGGTCACGTTATGAAATTTATTTCATTTTTAAAAAAGAATAATGATATTCCTTTTCAAATAAAAAAACGCGTTTTTGATGCTTGTTTAATGTCCGCTATTCTATACGGCTGTGAGTCCTGGCTGAATGCGGATCTAAGGCCAGTTATAAAACTCTACAATTGGTCACTTAAATGCTTACTAGACGTGAGACTTACAACGTGTAATGATGTTTGCTACCTGGAGACTGGTTATCCACCTCTACAGGCATTAGTTAGGAGCAGGCAGAGACACTTCTTTTCTAAGATGTGGAAGGAGAGACAGAGAATGCAGGATGACCCACTTGCACTGTCCTTAAAGATTTCCATGAATCATGATTACCAGACTCGAGCTTATATAGACAACTTGTTACATGTTGTACACGATGACATAGAAGAGGGAGTCAGGGAGTTAAAAGTTGGTATCTTACACTCAACTTCATCAAAGCGTATAACGTATAAAGAAATCAACCCCGACCTTTCTGTTCACTCAGTATATAAAGGAAAGACACATGTAAATGAACACCATCGAGCTGCGTTCACGAGGTTCCGTGTGTCCGCCCATTCCCTCGCAGTAGAAGTGGGAAGGTGGAACAGAAGGGGTCGGGGAAGATTGCCATTAGAAGAAAGACTTTGTCCATGTGGTGAAATACAAACAGAACCACATGTAACACAACACTGCATCCTCACCGAACATCTGAGAGAAATGTATAACTTTGCTAATATTCAAGACCTATTCTCAGATAAATATGATAATAATGAAAGATGTTGTATAATATATAAAATTTTGGATGTATTTAAGACCTAATATAGTTCGTTGTTGTTGTTTTGTAAGAAATATTGATAGTTGCTTTTATCATTATTGTTTTTAGTTCGTTGTATAATATATAAATTTCATGATGTGTTTATAACCCTTTTATAGTATGTTGATTTTCTGAGGAAATGTTGGTAGTTTGTTTTGATTACCATTGTTTTGAGTTCTTTTTTAGCTATTACTTTTTTATGTTCAATTTGTGTCTTTTATTGAAGGATGTCTTTATTGCACGCGTTTGTAAGAGTGTCTTTTGATATTGCCTATGGTCTCTTTCTTATATATTCTTCTAAATAATCCTTTTAAGTTTTGTTTGTTATTGTAAAATTTTTTTTTTTTTTTTTTTTTTTTTTTTTTTTTTTTTTTTTTTTTTATCGTGTTAGTTGTATTAGATTTCATCTTTAATATTGTTTAAGATTTGAGATCAGTGTACGTTTTACAGTTTTATCTACATTAGTTTAATGCTTCTGTTTTAGTTTTTAGTTCTAATTTTAGTTTTCTTTTACTATCAGTTATTTTTATGGACTACAGTGGTTGTGAATTGTCTTAAAAATTAATATTTATTAATCAGATTTCTATTTGTACATTGTTGCTGTGGTCAATAAACATATAATAATAAATAATAATGTGTGTGTGTGCGTGTGGTGTAACATTACGAGTGAAACAATATTTACGAGTATGGGTCAGTAGGTCTGTCTTCTGGTATATTTAGTAGTTTTAGGAAATCAATGACAACTACGTATTGTGCACGAAAAATGGCATACCGTAAATACGAGGCCATGAGAGAAAAATATAGTTAGGTCACTATGTTTGCATTTTCTTCGCTTACAGTAATTGTTATCACGAAAGAATATACGAGTGACGGAAGAGGCATA
>NC_087181.1:4413084-4445584 GCF_035594125.1 Scylla paramamosain | reverse complement strand
GTAGGAGTACTGCACACTCACCTCCCTTGCTCCCCAGTCATAATTCAAGTCAGGTTGGTGGAAGACTGGGAAGGCTAGGGATGTGCAGCACACTCACCTCCCATGCTCCCCAGGTTACATTTGTAACATCAGTCAGGTTGGTTGTTTTTGGAGTTGCCGGGGTCAGTCAGTCAGGCCCAGTCAGTCAAGGGTAGTGCTACGCACTCACCTTGCCAAGATCAGAGGGGTGGTGGTGGTGGTGTGTACATTTGGAGTTGGTAGGATGAGTCACATTGGTGGTCAAAGTCAAACTGGGAGACTGGGAAGTGTAGGGAGGTGCTGCACACTCACCTCCCGTGCTTCCCAGGAGCGGTCAGGATGGTGGGTCTTTGGAGCTGGCAGGAGGAGTCACGGGAAGTGCTACGCACTCACCTTGCCAGGATCAGTTGCCAGGGTGGGGAGTACTGGTGGTGGTCGGTACAGTTAGAGTTGCTAGGATGAGTCAGCTTGGTGGTCAAAGTCAAACTAGGAGTCTGGGGAAGGTAGGGAGGTGCTGCACACTCACCTCCCGTGCTTCCCAGGTGGGGTGGTGGTCTTTGGAGTTGTCAGGGTCAGTCAGGTTGGTATTGTTTTATTTTCATTATTTCTTGTTGATTGCCAGACTCAGTCATTTTATTGAGGGGGAAGTAGGAGTTTTATTGTTTTTACTTTATTTATTTTTCATTTATTAATTTATTTGTATTTATTTTGGGAAGGGTAGGAAGGTGCTGCACACTCACCTCCCATGCTCCCCAGGTTACATTAATTTTGTAACATTTGTCAGATTGGTTGTTTTTGGAGTTGCCTTGGTCAGTCAGTCAGGCCCACTCAGTCAAGGGAAGTGCTACGCAATCACCTTGCCAAGATCAGAGGGGTGGTGGTGGTGGTGGTCTGTACATTTGGAGTTGGTAGGATGAGTCACATTGGTGGTCAAAGTCAAACTGGGAGACTGGGAAGGGTAGGGAGGTGCTGCACACTCACCTCTTATGCTCCCCAGAGTCCGTCAGTTTGGTGGTCTGTTGCCAGATTACAGTCAGGTTGGTTGTTTTTATGGTTGCCAGGGTCAGTAAGGCAGGTGGTAGGGAAGTGCTACGCACTCACCTAGCCAGGACAGGGTAGGATGTAGGGATGTATGGATCAGGGTCAGAGTGGGACACAGAGCAGGAGGTACTGTTGGTCTGTACATTTGGAGTTGTTCTTTGAAGTTGCCAGGATGAGTCAGGTCAAACTGGGAGACTGGGAAGTGTAGGGAGGTGCTGCACACTCACCTCCCATGCTCCCCAGGGCCAGTCAGTTAGGTGATTACATATCTGTAAGTCAGTCAGGTTGGTTGTTTTTGGAGTTGCCAGGGTCAGTCAGTCAGGGTCAGTCCAGGGAAGTGCTACGCACTCACCTTGCCGAGATCAGAAGGGTGGTGGTGGTGGTGGTCTGTACAGTTGGAGTTGCTCTTTGGAGTTGGTAGGATGAGTCAGATTGGTGGTCAAAGTCAAACTGGGAGACTGGGAAGGGTAGGGAGGTGCTGCACACTCACCTCCCGTGCTTCCCAGGTGGGGTGGTGGTCTTTGGGGTTGTCAGGGTCAGTCAGTTGGTATTGTTTTATTTTTATTATTTATTGTTGATTGCCAGACTCAGTCAGTTTTATTGAAGTGCGACTAGGAGTTTTATTGTTTTTGTTTTATTTACTTTTTTTTTTTTTTACTTATTTTATTATTATTTTTTTATACCTATATATATTTTATTTTTTTTAGTCTGACAGTCCGTAGACTTGAGGAGAGAAGGGAAGTGCTGTGCACTCACCTCCCTTGCTCTCCCAAGGTCCGAGGTGGTAAGGAAGTTTTTATTTATTTTTATTTATTTATTTATTTTTATTTATTTACTCTTTTTTTTGCGTGGTAGGTTAGGAGACAAGGGAAGTGCTATGCACTCACCTTGATTCTTTATTTATTATTTTTTTTCTATCTTTTGCCGGAGACAAGAGAAGTGCTATGCACTCACCTTTATTTATTTTTTTTCTTTTTTTTTTATCTTTTTTATCTTTTTTTTTTTTCCCTGGTAGTCCGTAGACTTCCCAGGGTTAGGTAAGGGAGAGAAGGGAAGCGCTGTGCACTCACCTCCCTTGCTCTCCCGGGGGCCGGTAAGGCGGTGCCTTCCTCCCCTGGGGAGGGGTAGGGAGGTGCTGCGCACTCACCTCCCCTCCTCCCCGTGGGCAGTTCCATCACACATGGTGATGGAGGGATGCTCTTTCAAGGTTTTTGTGAGTTCCGAGAGGGGGGTTCGAACCTACGCGCCCCTCACTTCCCTCACGCCAAACTCCAAGTGCATCACTCTACCCACTGGGCCACGAGGGCCCTTTTTCTTTTCTTTAAAGTTGGTCTATTTCCCCATCTTCCCCATCTTTTTTGTAAAGTTGCTCTATTTAACCACCTTATGTTCACGCCAGTATGTATTAAAGAATTATGATGTCAATTATTTTCATGACGTTAT
Organism: Scylla paramamosain; assembly: GCF_035594125.1. Taxonomy (NCBI): domain Eukaryota; kingdom Metazoa; phylum Arthropoda; class Malacostraca; order Decapoda; family Portunidae; genus Scylla; species Scylla paramamosain. The sequence continues at coordinate 4,443,082 of NC_087181.1, read as the reverse complement.
TTATTTATTGTATTTTGTATGGGATATGACCGCTGGCATCCCACACACACTGGGTTCCCAAGACTGTCACTACGCCATGAAACCCCAACGGTAAACAAGATATATTTGAACACATCATTTCCCTTCCTGTGTTCATGCAGCACCAAAAGTTCAATAAGAAAAACTGCTGCTCATTCTAATGTGAACGTTCATCCCACAGTGATAATTAGATAACTGTTGACTTGTGGGAGTATGTCGTGGAGTACAAATAGCAGTAGGTAAGATCAGAGAACTTTACAGAGGCAGGAATTCCTTGGTTATGGAGCAGCCTTCTGGAACCCTCCCCTGTGCTGCACCACCACCACCGACAACAACAACAATAACAACAACACACCATTACACCTGTCCATCCTGCAGCACGAGAATGACTCAGCCCAGAGAACCACGGATTGCTTTATTCGTAATTCACGTCCACTCTCAACATAGACATCAATCAAATTATGTCACTGAAAAAAGTTGGTGAAGCACTCACTTCTTCACACAGGCTTTACTACCTATCAGCAGGATGAAAGCTTCCGACTGGGAGGAAGAGCGGCGTCGGGAAGGATTAAGAGAGAGAGGGTAGGGGGGACCAGCGGAGGCTGGAAGTGTGTTTATGCTTCATAGGTATAAAAAAGAATACTGCATGAAAAAGAAGAAAGACCTGTGCCCCTCCCACCTTTGCTCCCCGCGTGAGGCGAAACGTAGTGAAGTGGTACTGTTGTTGTTGTTGTTGTTGTTGTTATTGTTGTTATTATTATTATTATTATTATTATTATATATTATTAATTATTATTATTACTATTATTATTATATATTATTAATTATTATTGTTACTATTATTATTATCATTAAAATTATTATTATTACCGTCATCATCGTCATCAGCACCATCATTGTAGTGTAGCTGGTTTGTGTCCTTTTATTTCCGCGTCGTATCTTGTAAGCTGTAAGTTTTAATAGTTCAGTATTTGTAACGATGGAGACCTTGTTTTTTATTATTTATGCTCTGCACGGTGTCATTGGCATTTACATCTATATTTTCTAGTGTTTTTTTTATGTTACTTAAGTACTGAATCTATTTGTTTTGCAGAATTTATTTATTACCATACAACTTTATTTTCGCTCAAGTTAACATTTATGTAGATTTACTTATTTGTGTTGTGTAGGATACTTTCTTCTTAAGTGTGTTGAGGTTTGTGTTTTTCTTCTTTTATGTTCACTAGGTAACGGTGCACACAGGAATTATAAATGTTACTAATAATGATAATACTGATTATGGATGACAAACTAAACTGATGAATAAACATCGAAAAATTCATTTTAATAAAGCACATTTTGCATAGTGCTTTATAAGAAGCGCTGCGCACATGGACTTTAGAGATGCGATGTACCTTAAACTTAAAATGAAGCCCTAAGACAGAGTGAGTGGTGGGTGGAACTGAAGGCAGTACACTCAGGGTTCCCAGATTACTGAAGCAGAAAAAGGCCAAAGTCAACAAAAAAAATAAGACAAAACGGCCAAACGCACTACAAAAAGACCCAAAAACATGCAGTGAAAAAACCCAAAGTTTATATTATTCCACTTCAGAATTTACCAAATATTACACGATGTGTACTGAGCACTGGGCTATAGCGGACTACTGGAGTGGCGATCTGTGTATACAAGTGCCACGTACTTCGTCAGTCCTTCGCCTGGGCCAAAAAACGGAAACGAATTCAGAGAATTCAATTCCAGTGTGAGAATACCGACAGTGGAAGAGAGTTACTTGTAACGGTATGTGCTAGGCAACTAGGCCTAAGGCCATACAGCTCCCGACGCCTCATCTGAAACCTGACCCCAATCCAATGTACACTAACTGAGATTGGTGGGTTCAGGAGTGAATGCAAAAATACTAACAACACATTATGAAAACGTTCTTGGCACAAAGAAGTGGCCGTGTTCATGACGTGTACCATATACCTACGTCCCTACTTCATAACCATGGGGAAGGACTTTCGCTCTGCAGGCATTATGTTATTGTAGCAGCAATGTCATAACAAGCTAATCGTTATTATTCCACACACTTGACCTTTGCTGAATATCATTTAAGTATTTTTTTCCTCATATAAAATTAATCAATGAGTGCACGCGGGCCACACTAAATCAACTGGCGCGCGGGCCTACAGTTCAATCACACTGCTCTAGACATTTTTCTTTCCCACTCGACATAAATATAAACAACCAGAACGATCGCTTTTGGGGGATGGAAAACGAGTTTACCAATGACTCATCATAACAAAATATACGGTACTACCATAGACAGCACCCTATCAACGTACTCCTGGTTTGTTCATGAACACAGGTAGCTGTTGATAGGAAGACTTAAATTACATCAGCCGCTTGAAAAAAAAAAAAAAAAAAAAACACGCCAGAGTTCAGCCGTGGACTCGCGCGTCATCAGCATCATCACCCAGTTGATTTGTCCAATTTTCCCTTATTGTTATTCAATAGCAATAAGAGAAAATGGGAAAAACTGCAAAGATAACCATGGTAACAGAAGGAAAATAAAGGAAAACATACGCGCACTCGACAACTTGAAAAAAAAAGTTTTGTCTTAGGTGACGGTGAACAAACTTACCATATTAAATAAACTTGTTATGGCCAAATGGAGCATATTTAAGCAACATATTTAAAAAAAAAAAAAATAAATAATAATAATAATAATGTAATTCATGGCAAACTAGATATCCTTAGACCAAATGCATGAAAAAAAGCCAAAAATTATGTTTTGGACTAAAAAAGGCGAAACTGGCAGTCCTGATCTCCGACAACGTGACGTCATGCGCGGAAAATTGAAAAAAATTGTAACAAAAGTGGGCTTGCTGGGTTCTCTATACTGTGCCTGGCGCTTTCAAGAGAGGCATCAGTCAATCAGGCTCCGGCTACCATGCGACTCCTATAAGAGTGCACTTCTCGTAAAGGAGCGCCGCACTCCTGCAGCAGTGACCCCTGGTACCTCAAATCCCTATGATAGTCACTGATTTGGTCCTTGAGTTTTCAATGCCCCTCACAGCTAATTGTTCATCATGTGATGAGAAAAGGAGGAGGAGGAGGAGGAGGAGGAGGAGGAGGAGGAGGAGGAGGAGGAGGAGGAGGAGGAGGAGGAGGAGGAGGAGGAGGAGGAGGAGGAGGAGAATAAAAACAAACTCCAAACAGCAAAAGTTCCTGAGGTCTGTACTGGGCTGTTTGGGTAACTACTCTACGCTAACTAGTGGAAGAGACAAACAGGATAGCACAGAAAGAGAAACCTAACGAATACAAAAGAAGTCCAAACAGTAACGGACCAAGAGGTTCTTGTAAGTCTGTTTGGGTAACTATTCTACTCTATTAGTGGTAGAGAAAGGATAGCACAGAAGAAGGGTCCTTCCATCCCCCACCCCCTATCCCTCCAGGCAAGGCTCACCTGAAAAAGGAAATGGTACCATGTTGTACAGAAAAAAACAACATGGAGTGTGAGAGGAAACTAAGAAAGACAGGAGGACTACTTCGACCACATACAATCTACATGCCAGCACGGACAGTACGGAGTGAACGTGTTCGTTATTCAGACATGAACAATGACAACCGGGAATTACTGTCTACATACTTGTCAAGACAGGTTTTCAATGAGTGAACAGTACCTGAGTTAACGACGCTTGATGGAACACAATTCAACATATTTATGACACGATTGAAATAAAATGTTTGGCTTCATTTGTTTGAAATCGCTTACCTATTATTTGCTATTGTTTCTTGTAATATTAGACATGTTGAATCTTAGGAAGAATTCCGGTCTGATATTTGTGAAAGACTTAAAAGTTTAGTAAAGCAATATCAGATCCCCTCTTAGCCTGCGTTTGGAGAGGGAGAATAGATCTCGTTCTTTAAGGCGTTCCTTGTAGGGTTTATTGCGAAGCCTTCGAGTAATTTTCGTTACTCTACTTCGTATTGTTTTTTTCCTAATCTCTTAATATTCCTTTTATAACAGGATGACAAAAACTGTACATTGTATTCAAGATGAGGACGTACAAGTGAGTTGTACAAGGTGAGATTTTTTTTTCAGATTGGAAGGTGAAAACTATTAATTTATTGGCAATTTCAATGACTTCGTTGCATTGTTTGCTTGGTTTAAGATCTGTTGTCACTAAAGCTCCCAGATCTTTCTCAGGATCCAAACTTTTGATGGGGGATTACTTTTTATAATTTTCCTGCCGATTGCTATTTCCAATATTTGATACGTGGCATTTATCAAAATTAAAGTTATAAGCCACGTTTCACACCATTCAATGAGAGTGTATGCATCATTTTACAAAATTTGACGCTGGTTTGGTGTCAGTCTTGTTAGCAATTTTAGTGTCTGTGAATTTTGACAGTTTACTTCTGATTCCTTCGTCTATGTCATTCATATACTCGTATATTATGAAGAGGATCTGCCCTAAGATTGAACATTGAGGAACGCCACTGCTTACATTAACCCAATTTGAAGAATTAGAGTTTCTGGTGACCCGGCACTACAATATATATTGTACTGTCAAAAAAAGAAGAAAAAACGAAAAAAATAATAATAAGGAAGAGGAAAGAAAAAAAAAAGGGAGAATAAGTAAAAAGAAAGAAGAAATGGAGAAGATGAATGAAGTATGGAGAATAACAAATGATCATACTACACGGGAAAGGGAAGATAATTGGCACTTGATATCGAGGAAACCGAGGAAACACAAACAAGGACACAGGACCCAAGCACTCCACAACAGGAAGACGGCCATACAACCTGGGAAGGCAGCCTGGGTCAAGGAGGGATTAACGGTAATGATAGCACGGGCAAGGCAGAGAAAGGATTTGAAAGGGAAAGTAGGCCAGGAGGCGTGAGGCACCAAGAAGGACAAGTCAGCCTACGCCCACTTAACGCTCCGCCTCCAAACTGCCCCTACCCTCTGACTGGCTTCTGTATCAAGCACCACGCCTGTGGGCGGATCACATGCATAGATGAACAATGTGAATAGTAGATACGTAAAATGTTATGAAAATTACGATAATTTTTTGAGGGAAACAGGCAGTCCCAAACGACTGTATATTATAGCGTGTAACAGTGGAATAATTCAGTAGCGGAGAGTACTAGAGAGTGGCAGACACAGACCCAGAGGTTCCACAGGGCCTGACCAGAGAGGGGTCGAGATGGACGGAATAACTTGAAAGTAGGTGCAGTTTGAAAGCGTATTAATGCAGTCTATAAATCAATGATCTTATTAAAGGAGGAGCAGGATGTTTAACTGATGTTTTATGTTTGTCATGACAGGTGTGTATGATGTACGAAGATTTACTCAGTCATGGAATGTTTATAGTAAGTGATGTGTTGCTGATATCATGTGTGTTTTTCTAACTGAACATTAATGGCGCCGACTGAATATTTGTTGTGTTTGAGCATTTGATATTGTCTGTGTTTTGCACGATGACTGCGCTGATCAGTGAATATGTTGAAGAAATACAAGGTAACACTTAATAACTTTGAATGATTTGAAGATGAATGCGAGTGAGAAATTTTGAGTTGTAAGAAATGTAAATAGTAGTTATTAATCAAAATATGAATATGTTTGTGAATTTTCCAGTAGCCTTTATAAACCAATTCTTTGCAACATCTCGGACCACGACACGTTAATCACTACTCGCTGTTTGCGGTCTGTCAACCAATCCTCTATCCTCGCAGCGAGGTCACCTGATATGCCGTGAGCTTTTACTTCATGTAGGAGGCGCTTATGAGGAACTTTATCAAATGCTTCTTGAAAATCAAAATAATCTATATCTACTGGCCTGGTATTATCACAAATATTATGTAAGACGTGAAAAAAGTCCAGTAAATTCGTTAAACATGAACGTTTACTACTAAATCCATGTTGAGCGTCCTTTATGATACGGTTACTTTCCAGGAATTCTACTGTTCTATCCCGTACCATTGATTCCACAAGTTTATCCACTACAAGTAACGGTGTCACACAATTAATAATAATGTGTATTGTATTTATAATGCTTCGCCTAGTTAGCAATACATGTACATGTACATGTATGTACACATACATAATGTAGATAATGTATTGTATAATGTAGTGAAGATAATGGGTGTTGGTGGATAAAGGTTGGGCGGACATGATCACGCCACCCTACGTCACACACAGGACGATGGAAGGAGGACGAGGAGGAGAAGGAGAAAGAGAAAGAGAAAGAGAAAGAGAAAGAAAAAAGGCTAGAGCAAGGGCAAGACTAGGAGGTGTAGGTGGTGGTGGTGGTGGTGGTGGTGGTGGTGGAGGAATATACGAAGGAATATACAAAGAAGACGAAACAGCAACAGACCCTGTGGTTCTTACTTGGTTGTTTGGTTAACAATTCTACGCTATTAGTGGGAGAGACAGGATACCACAGAAGAACTCTCTTTCCCATCCCTCCTGCAGAACTTGGCAGGAAAAGGGAAATTATAACATTTGTATAGAAAAAAAAAGAACATGTAATTTCAGAGGAAAGTACGAAAGAGATGATGTCTACTTCTATCACATCTAGTCTACATACGGTCCTATTTTTATTAGTGATATCTGATGAGGCATTTCCTCTTCCTTAAACATGCCTGCGTGGGATACATGTTTACTAGATAACTATAGTGATGGGTTAGTTGCCAAGCAAGGACTCGATTCCTTATACCATTATTGTGGCGGGGTCAGCAGTAAGTCGCCGAGGAACCTGGCCATCACCAAGGTCTCTTTGATGTGATTCATTTTCTTTGTTGTGAATTAGTTGTTTTTCTTCCTCAGTGAAATATACCCTCACCAGATGACAGATGTAATCGCACCGAAAGACTAAATATCCGCGGTAAGATTTTTATGAGGAGGTGAACAGTGACAACCGGGGATTTGACATCAGATATTTATCAAGGCGATTTTTAAATGTTGCTATCGTATTCGAGCTGACTGCGTTTGAGGACAATTCTTTCCATATATATATGTTACGGCCATTTTGGAAAATTGGTCGTTTTACAAAATTGCCGGTCATTATGCAAAAAGACCAAATTCGTGGTCACATTGCAAAATGACCTAAATTTCTCAACATTTTGCAAAACGACCAAGATTTTGGTCAGTTTACAAAATAAACAGTATTTTTGTTGGTCCGTTTACAAAATCTCCATACAGTAAGCAGCCAGATGGAAAAAAAAGCGAGGGAATGATAAAACGTTACAGTTGCAGTACATAACCAATGAGTATGCTTAACTGTCCTTATTTTAGGTTCAGCTAATCATCTCACACACACACACACACACACACACACACACACACACACACACACACACACACACACAAAGTTCGAACCACTTCTTTTTGAACACACACACACACACACACACACACACACACACACACACACACACACACACACACACACACACATTTATCGCACAGCTGGATTTCCCCCTGAACTCATATGAGTATGTCACCCTTGTTAATCTTCGTTCAATCTCTGCTGGCCTCGCTGCCACTCTCTCCTGTAAATTATCTCTTATGATATTGGTTCATTTACTGGTTTGTCATTCACTCTTGTATGTGTAATGGGAGCTGACTGTTGATACTGTGGTCAGTCAGGCACTGCTGAAAGCCAGGAGAAGACGACCAACGTAGTGTTACTCCCAGTACTTTGTGTGTATTTTATTATACTCTGGAAATCTGTACAATGGAAAATAGAAAAACTGATTTTTATTCAAAGCTGATAGCGGCTGAGGAGAAGAAGGCATCAAATACTTCGAGTTTGTTGTACAGAAATTAATGCGAACAAATTATGAATCGCTTGGATGAACTTAAACGTGTTAACATTAAAAAGACTCAGAAAGACTATCGTTTGTTACGAAAGTATGAAATCCTTGAAGTCACAGTTGAAGGTATCACCGTTAAGAAATTGCAGAAAAAGGGAACTAATCTTAGATTCGTATGCGCTGAAGATGTGTTCGATGTGATCGATGCTATTCATCGTGCACGTGGGCATGGAGGTAGAACTATTGTCTTTAGGGAAACAAGTGAAAAATATGCCAATGTTTCAAGATCCCAAATTGAGTTGTATTTACAGTTCTGTGAGGAGTGTCATCTGAAAAAAAGCACTGTACGCAAGTCTGTGACTGTGAAGCCAATTGTATCCAACAGTATGAACTCACGAGCTCAGGTTAGTAAACAAGCACTGGTTAAGCCCGTTGATAGTAATTTCATTATTGCCATGGCTTGTTGTCAGAGGGGAGTCTTTAATACCCTTGCTTTTGTTTACGATTGCAAATATATTATTATTATCTAGCAATATTACATAATCTTTTTTGATGTTCTGTCTATTTGTAGGTCGACTTGATCGATATGCAGAGCCAGCCAGATGGAAAACATCGTTTCATTCTGAACTACCAGGATCACTTGACGAAGATGGTGTGTCTTCGGGCTCTACAGACGAAAACTGCTGAAGAGGTTGCTTTCCACCTCGTTGATATATTCTGTGACAAAGGAGCCCCCCATATCCTGCAGTCTGACAATGGAAGAGAATTCTCAAATAAGGTAAAGAACAAATGATTTATGTAAATCTCTCTCTCTCTCTCTCTCTCTCTCTCTCTCTCTCTCTCTCTCTCTCTCTCTCTTTACAACTCACAACATAGCAATATTGGAGTTAATGAATCACCCTGTATATGACAAAACCTGATATACGCTTTTCAATTTTCAGCTTGTCAAGGAAGTTCTGATGATGTGGCCAGAGTGCAAGATGGTTCATGGCAAACCACGACATTCCCAATCGCAGGGCTCGGTGGAACGTGCCAACAGGGATATTGAAGCCATTCTCGCATGTTGGATGAAGGACAACAACTCTACACAATGGTCACAGGGACTGCGCTTTGTCCAGTGGAAGAAAAATACCCGCTTTCACTCCGGAATTGGAAGGACACCATATGAGGCCATGTATGGACAGAAGGCTCGTCTTGGTGTTGACGCAAATTCTGTACCAGAGGAAGTCCTGGACGGTATGCAGACGGAGGAGCAGCTTGCAGAGGCACTAGGTGTTGTCAATGAGGTCACAGACACAGAGGAGGAAGAGACAGGTGTTGAAAAGCAAGAAGAAGCATCTGCTGTCATTAACTGCATCTCCTGTGGCAAAAGATATTTTGGTTTAAATGTGTGCAATGTGTGTGAGAACCCATGTCACTCTAATACTCCGTGTTCTATGAGGAATAACGATGCTGATGAGTCTGTGCTTTGTTCCATCTGCAGTCGGAGTCAGAGTATTCATACTGAACAAATGAAGTCCAACATAGAACAACAGAAACAAGCCCAAAAAATGATCGATAATTCTGTGAAGAGATTTCAACCAGCCAAGGTAGGGGAAACTGTGATGGTTCCTGTTCCATTAGTTGACCGCGGACGTGCAGAGTTTCCTAATGTGAAGGCAGTTGTTTTTCAGGCATTGGACAATGGCACATATAAGCTTGGTACAAAACACGGCCTGCTTAAACAAGTGTACACTCGCAACCAATTTACTCCATGTCTAGAAAATTCCTTTCTCTTGATGATGTTGTACAGGAGCGGGAAGTAAGTCTGCGGGAAGTAGCAATTGCAGAATCAATGGGACAAGGTCAGGGATTCGCTAAATGCTCTTGCACTAAGTCATGTATGACCAGACGCTGCAAGTGTTTAAAAAACTCTGTATTATGCAACAGCAGAGGCAAATGCAGTGCCTCTTGCTCCAACAAGGTCGACACACAATAAAATTAGTTATGTTCACTACGTTTTATCATTCCCTCGCTTTTTTTTTCATCTGCCTGCTTGCTGTATGGACATTTTGTAAACTGACCAACGATAATTTTGTAAACTGACCAAAATCTTGGTCGTTTTGCAAACTGACCAACGATAATTTTGTAAACTGACCAAAATCTTGGTCGTTTTGCAAAATGTTGAGAAATTTAGGTCATTTTGCAATGTGAACACGAATTTGGTCTTTTTGCATAATGACCGGCAATTTTGTAATACGACCAATTTTCCAAAATGGCCGTAACATATATATATATATATATATATATATATATATATATATATATATATATATATATATATATATATATATATATGTATATATATATATATACACACACACACACACACACACACACATTATGCTTCGAGCACTCGTATAAAATAAAGTTAGGCCTTTCAAGGTTTTCACATGCATTATAGCTGGTCCGATACGCGATTCGCTTAGTGAAAATCGTCCATACTACATACTAATTTATAAAATATAATATAAAGTATAAATTAGAATGTTCAACTTCATTAGCTCAAGCAGAAACAGCAGAATTATTATTATTATTATTATTATTATTATTATTATTATTATTATTATTATTATTATCATTATTATTATTATTATTATTATTATTATTATTATTATTATTATTATTATTAGTTGTAGTAGTAGTAGTAGTAGTAGTAGTAAAAAAGAACAAGGTGATGAACAAGAACAAGTACTACTGATGGTTCTACTACTACTACTACTACTACTAGTAGTAGTAATAATAGTAGTAGTAGTGGTGGTAGTAGTAGTAGTAGTAGTAGTACTATCTATTTTTTTGTGTAGCAAGATATAATAGTAATGAAAACAACAGCGTCACCAACAACCACAGCGATTACAAAGGCATCAGCCGACACACTGGGAGCAATGTTTCAGAGCTATGCAAATGGCAGCTTGCATGACCAATGGCTTCATTAATTATTATTATTATTATTATTATTATTATTATTATTATTATTATTATTATCATTATTATTATTATTCTTGTTGTTCTTGTTGTTGTTGAGGTTGTTGTTGTTGTTGTTGTTGTTGTTGTTGTTGTTGTTGCTATCACTACCATCTAAAAATGATAATTAGAACTAAGATTATTACTATTGTTAATCTCATTATTATTAAGATAATTATTATTATTGTTGTTGTTGTTGTTGTTGTTGTTGTTGTTGTTGTTGTTGTTGTTGTTGTTGTTGTTGTTGTTATTATTATTATACTTGCTATTATTATCTTGGGAATAACAATTAGTACTAATACTCATTATTCTTTCTCTTATTCTTATTGAAGAGAGAGAGAGAGAGAGAGAGAGAGAGAGAGAGAGAGAGAGAGAGAGAGAGAGAGAGAGAGAGAGAGAGAGAGAGAGAGAGAGAGAGAGAGAGAGAGAGAGAGAGAGAGAGACCGTCAAGATAATGATGAGGACGATGACGAGAAACAGAGGGAATGAGTGGAACGATAAGTAAGTACTTAAAACGAACTTAACACTACTACCACCACCACCACCACCATCACTACCACCACCATCACCACCGCTGCCTCAGAATCCACACCAGGCCCTGATTTCCTGGTACTTGTACGTAGTGGAGTGTTTACATTAATTACCTTCAAAAGTGCTGGTAACGAAACAGAAAATGTTGTCCTCTTTGGAAGAAGACGTGGAGACAGTTGAAAAAATAAAGAGGTAGAAAAAAAAAGGTGAATGGGAAGAATCGATTAAAAAAATGAGCAATGAAAAGAAAATGAGGAAAAAGGTCATTTCAATATGCAAGCCAAAAGAAATACGTAATAACATAGTGAATAATGAAAACTAATGAAGGGAAATACATAAATGTGAAATATAATTAAAGAAAAACACTGAAAAGGGAAATAAGAGATTTAAAAGAGAAAACAAAAAAATAACAAGAGTAATGACAAATAATGAATATAAATAACACAAGGAAAAGTCGCATGAAAAAAATTGAATAAAAAAAAATAGGAATCAACAGTACAAGAGAATATAAAACGACAACAAAACAGAAAGCAAAAGAAAAAAAAAAATCGTAGAAAAGCAAAGAAAAAGAGACTTAAGCAAAACTCAGAAGAAAGACATCAGTAATTTCAAAAAAATTAATCCGTTTCATCCTTTCTCGCACCAAATGCATGATCGTGTTTTACCGCAATAGAACACCAATGTTAATAGAGAGAGGGAAAAGGAAAAAAAAAAAAAAAAAAAAAAAAAAACCGGCACAGGCATACTCTTCTTACTGTCGCAACATGTATGTACTCGTATGTAATAATGACTAACTCCCGTGAATGTAATCCAGTCAGTAGAGTTACGAAGGTTACAATAAGTTGATATGTGCCCTCCCCCTTCACTCTGGCCTTGTGGACCTCACACACAAGGACGCTAAATGGCAGCCATATCACATTATCTTATCCTGCATTACCCTTTCACATGTGCTGCCTTGCTTCGCCTTCCGCCTATAAATCAATTAACGTTCTATGAAGAATGAATTCCTCGGGGCTTATTACACGGCGATATCAAGGCAAATATGACCTTCTATCTATCTGTCTATCTATCTACTTATCTGTCTATCTAACTTTTATCTATCTACCTATCTATCTATCCATCCATCCATCTGTATCTCTATTTTCTCTCCTCATCCACTTAAACTGTACAAGGTTCCACTGTTAACTAAAGCGAGAGAGAGAGAGAGAGAGAGAGAGAGAGAGAGAGAGAGAGAGAGAGAGAGAGAGAGAGAGAGAGAGAGAGAGAGAGAGAGAGAGAGAGAGAGAGAGAGAGAGAGAGCATTTAATGAACTTTAAAAACTCTCCTCTCTCAACACACGAATAACGTTCCTCAGAAAAATCCCACACACGTTTTCTTTCCACAGATAAAATCCGAAATGACTTTTTTTCCCTCTTACAAAAAGAAAAAAAAAACTCTTATACTCACGTGCAACAATGTATACAATAAAGAAACAGCATAAAATAACAAAGTAATGTTAGAAAACAAAGGACAGTAAAAGTATATGTATTAGATATAAGTAATAAGCAGAGAATAAATAAATAAATAAAAAGACAAAATAACAATATAACATAAGGATACCGAAGTACAGTCTTGTCTCATAAAATGTCATAAGAAATAAATATGAAAGAAGGAACCGTCATATTTACTTTTTCATTGTATGTGTTCTTCAGCGCCAATGAAATGTCGTAAAAAATATATAGATTTTTATCTGAGGTGACAGGAAAGACACATTCTCTCTCTCTCTCTCTCTCTCTCTCTCTCTCTCTCTCTCTCTCTAAGTAGGCATCACCCATTTTTAGCACTTAATTTCATTTTTTTTTCCTTTCAATCTGCTACATATTTTCCCACTTTAGTGCTTTATTTCCTCATATTTTCCTTGTTCATTACCGCAGTTTTTTTTTTTTTCAAGTTACAGCATGCTATTTTCTTTCCTCACTTTCCTTTAAGCATGATGTCATTCTCCGAGTAACTTCAGGCACCTACTAATATTACATTACATTCTCTTCTTAATGTCACTTGTTCACTCCGGCTTATGTCTTTCAATGTTTTCTTTTTTTCACTTCTTTCTGTTAATTTCTGGCTTTTTTTTCTTTTTTGTGTGGTGCTATGACTGTCAATGTGTGTGTGTGTGTGTGTGTGTGTGTGTGTGTGTGTGTGTGTGTGTGTGTGTGTGTGTGTGTGTGTGTGTCAGCATGTATATACATTTACTTGTGTATACGTTTGAAGCTTTTTTTTTCATTCTTTTTTACTTTAAACTTTCTTTTTCAGTCTCTCCGATTTTATGTTTGTGTTTCTGTCTCTCTCTCTCTCTCTCTCTCTCTCTCTCTCTCTCTCTCTCTCTCTCTCTCTCTCTCTCTCTCTCTCTCTCTCTCTCTCCAATACATTCTTACTTTTAAAACTCTTCGTCAGCCTTCGGGAATCCTAAAACTGCAACAAACTGCCAGCAACACACTCAGTCCCTGTGCTTCCCTGAGCAGTAAAGGGCGGACGTTGTCATCTCCCGGCGTTACTCCTTCGAGACGCACAGGACAATATGTAAGTTCGTGTAGCGTCTTCATATTGACCGAAGAGATGAAGAATGTATGTCAGTACGTATATCAGTATATCTTTGACCTTCTGTCTGTCTTGTGTGGGTGGGTGTGTGATTGGTTGGGAGTCTCTGTCCCCAGCTTATGTCCAATTTTGTGCATTGTAAAATATCTGTTTGTCTGTCCGTTTGTCTATTATTTCACACACAAACACACACACACACACACACACACACACACACACACACACACACACACACACACACACACACACACAATATCTCAACATTTGCTTTTTACAAATGTCGCAAGAAAGAAAAAAGAAAGAGGAAGAATAATGTGCACGATATATATGTATGTGTATTGTGTTGCAAAACATCCAATCTCTCTCTCTCTCTCTCTCTCTCTCTCTCTCTCTCTCTCTCTCTCTCTCTCTCTCTCTCTCTCTCTCTCTCTCTCTCTCTCTCCATGGTTTAAACACAATTCCAGTGATCCACACAACAATATACAAAATTTATAATATGCATTTTTCATTTCTAGTAAGGTAATTCATAGAGTAGCAGGAGAATTGTGTGTATTTTTGGCGATAGGAAAGTGTGTGTGTGTGTGTGTGTGTGTGTGTGTGTGTGTGTGTGTGTGTGTGTGTGTGTGTGTGTGTGTGTGTGTGTGTGTGTGTGTGTGTGTGTGTGTGTGTGTGTGTGTGGGCGCCTCTGTCTGCAACTTGATTCACAGATAGGAGGAATAATTTTTTTTATGTGTCTTTTTTGTTTTATAATGTTTTGCTTTCCTTTGTTTCTCTAGGTTTATATGTAAAATCTCTCTTTTTTATCCATTGCTCGTGTGTAAGTTACCAAACATGAACATACAAATATTTTCGTTATGCGAAATTCAGTCTGTCTGCCTCAAAGTTTCTGATATTTTTCTATTTGTAATGATTCTATATATGAATGTTTGTTTACTATTTCACTTGGCATATGCACCCATCAGTCAGTGTGTCTATGTGTCTTTGTCTGTCCTGCTTTCTGAATGTCTGATGTGCTGGCTGACTCTCTAATGTCATTTCCTTCTAACATAGTACATACCTTTATTTATCTTAGTTTGTTTACCATGATTTACAGTTGCATTTCTATATGTTCTGTCCATCAATATACAGCTAATTTCTCTCTTTATCTGATTCATCGCTTACACTTCCACTTTCTTCTTATTTGTTTATGTATATTGCTCTTCAACCATCCTGTGTTTCTTCACTTACCTACCCATTCGTCGATGTTTTATCTGTATATCTCTCCCTATCTAATACTTCCACCTTCTTATCAATCAACGGGAATTTATCAATATATTTTCCCACCTATGTACTATTATCCCTGTCTATCTGTCTATCTGTCTATTTATCTAATCTATTTTCTACTTACTGAACTGTCTATCTTCCCATCTATATATATTTATATCTACTTATATACCTATTCATTTATTCATGTATCTATCAATCTATCTATCCATCCATCTGTCCATCTATATATCAATCTATTTATCAGCCAGTCGATCTATTTAACCATTTACCCATCCAGCCATCTATCTGTAAATCTACCTGTTCAACCAGATACCTATTCATTAATCAATTCGTCAGACCAATAACACATTTCTCTATCTGCGCCTGAACATACTCACCGACCCATCTCCCCGCTCACCGCCACTGTACCGAGATAATGCACCCTCAATACACTCCTATACTCGGCGGCGGCTAGGCAACGCTATTTCGACATGTTCCACTAAGCATCCCTGCTTATAAGGGGAGACAAGGCCCTGCTAATGCTACGGGACTGGAGGAGGAGGGGGAGGAAGAGGAGGGGCGTCTGTTGCAAGCATTATGTCGGCGAAAGGAAGGATGGAACGTAAGGGAGAGAGGATGAAGGATGGTGGAGCGAGGGAAGAGAAGAGAGGAATTCTTGAAAATGGGAGATGTTGAGAGTGAAGTGTGGTGGTAGTGATGGTAGTAGTAGTAGTAGTAGTAGTAGTAGTAGTAGTAGTAGTAGTAGTAGTAGTAGTAGTAAAAGTAGTAGTAGTAGTAGTAGTAGTAGTAGTAGTAGTAGTAGTAGTAGTAGTAGTAGTAGTAGTAGTAGTAGTAGTAGTAATAGTAGTAGTAGTAGTAGTAGTAGTAGTAGTAGTAGTAGTAGTAGTAGTAGTAGTAGTAGTAGTGGTGGTGGTTGTGGTGGTATAGTTCGTAATTTTTCTGTTCCTCCTTCTTAGAGTGAATTGTAGATTTTTTTCACTCTACTAAAAATTGTATTTTTTTTTTTTTTTTGTCTTTTGCACAAAATAGAAAAAAAATCAACATTTCCGAAAAGACGGTATTCAAAAGAAAGTAAGCTTCTTCACTTGTCTTATTCATTATGACGTAACATTCTGAGGTAATTTGTGCGTCCAAAGGCACAGACAAAGGGGTGTTTGAAGTGGATGTTTTTACTAATGCTGTTATTACCCTCCTCCTCCTCCTCCTCCTCCTCCTCCTTTTTTTGCATAGGAATAATAATAGAATCTCACTTCATTCTTTCCAATCAAAACGCAGCTAGTTTTTCCCACACAGCGCGATGGTTTTCCCACGCCAGCACAAGCACGAGGGCGTGTCGGTTTGGCAGTCATACACTGCTCTAGCTTACTTTACTAAAGGGTAGATAATCTAAATTAATTCCAAAGCGATATGTAAAGACCTGTGGGAGTGTTTGTTTTGGTTATCCTATGTAATCACATGTTGTAATCCTCATTTTCTTCGTCCGCATTCTCCTGTTATTGATCAACTTTGTGATTTTAAGAACTAGAGGTCAAAGTTGCAGGCGATAACCTGTGTATCCAGCCCTAAAGGGAAAGGTACACAAACACAGTGACCGAAGCTGTGGCCTGATTGACTGCCGCCTCCCTGGAAAGCGCAACGCAAGGATTCTGCACCACCCCTCAACAACCAAACTGTGCCTTCACCTGCGCTACGCACACACCACATCACACAACTATCATGCAGTTACACTCTCCCTCACAAACAAAAGTAGACAGACCACAACTCTTTCCCTCACTATTCTCTCAAGTTCTCTGTGGTTTTTCTATACCACGTGGTATCAATTCCTGTATCTTGTCAGCTTCTGCTGGAGAGATTGGTGGGGAGGAACCTTCTGTACTATCCTGTATCTCCCAATAATAGTTAATGTAGAATAATTATCCAAACAGCCTCGTCAGTAACTCAAGGTTTGGTCTTCCGTTGCATTCCTTTGTATTCTTTTGTGTTCTTTTCTCCTCCTCCTCCTCCTCCTCCTCCTCCTCCTCCTTCTCCTCCTCCTCCTCCTCCTGCCTGCTGCTGGATGTGATGGCTCATGAATAACATGTGAATATGTTCTTAAACCACTCACTGAAATCATAATTCGAGCTGAGAGAGAGAGAGAGAGAGAGAGAGAGAGAGAGAGAGAGAGAGAGAGAGAGAGAGAGAGAGAGAGAGAGAGAGAGAGAGAGAGAGATTCATGGCAAAAAGTAAATTCTCTCATACAAATGCACCACATTAAGCGCCTCCAGCGTAAGACTGTATAATTATCAGGCAGGAAGCGCGGCAGTAAACACGTCAAGTCTATGGAGAAGGCAGGGCGTGTTTCACTTGCTGGTCTTGCCTCTCACTTTTTTAATATACGTTTTCTTTTTTTGCTTTTCTTTTTTTTCCTTGCATGGATTGACAAGGTGTGGAATAATAGTAAGAAAATACAAATTATACAAAAACTGAATTGGTGTCACTCCAGATAATAATCCTGCTCTTTACTACAACAACAACGACAACAACAACAAAAACAACAACAACTACTACTACTACTACTACTACTACTAGTAGTAGTAGTAGTAGTAGTAGTAGTAGCAGTAGTAGTAGTAGTAGTAGTAGTAGTAGTAGTAGTACTACTACTACTACTACTAGAAGTAGTAGTAGCAGTAGTAGTAGTAGTAGTAGTAGTAGTAGTAGTAGTAGTAGTAGTAGTAGTAGTAGTAGTAGTAGTAGTAGTACTACTACTACTAGAACATGGCGGCTGTGTTTACAAAACAAACAAGGAGCTCCTCAAGTAATCCTGCATTGTAAGGATACCAGATCATCTACTGACGTCTGACTACCTACACAAGTCACTTAAGTACCCAGCCAACATTGTAGAGAGTTGAGAGAGTAGGGGTGTTTGGACTTTAACTGATATATAGTAAGACATTTGAATCACAGTTCTAAACCCCCCCCTCGACCCGTTGGCTGAGTTCTGCGCATGCGCAGTGCTGATTTGACGTCACGAAGCATATCTCACACTCAGTTGCCATCTTTCGCCACCTCACTATGGATTCAGCTACTATTACAAAGTTGCTTGAGTCGCAGGAGAGGGCATATAAGAATGCCATGGATGTAGTGGTGAAAAGCTTCACAGAGAGAGTACATAAACTTGAAGACAATGTCTCAGATCTAACTGCCAGCCTTGAGTTTAGTCAAAAAGAAATTGACTCACTCAAAACAAGTATCAAAACTTATGAAGCAGAACGTGTTGCCAACAAAGCTACAATAGATAAGCTCTCTCAAGATATTAATTCCACCCAAATCAAGATCAAAGACATGGAAGACCGCATCAACTGCCAGGAGGACTATAGCAGAAGGAACAATATTCGAATCAGCGGTGTGGAAGAGCAGAGCAGTGAGCAAACCTGGGAGCAGACAGCGGCAGTGGTGTCTTCCCTACTGAAGGATAAGATGCAGATGCCAGGTTTGGAGTTAGAAAGGGCCCACCGGGTAGGACAACGCAGAGACGGCAAGCCTCGTCCTATCGTGGCGCGTTTCTCCCGCTTTTGCGATCGAGAGGCGGTCATGAGGAGTGCGAGGAAGCTGCGAGGGACCAATGTTTACCTTAATGATGACTTATGCGCTGCTTCACAAACTATCAAGAACGCTCAAATTCCGCTGATGAAACAGGCAAGGGCACAGGGGAAAATTGCCTATTATAGGCATACAAAACTCATCATAAGGGACAGGTTTGACACTAGGATAGCACAAAATCAGCCACATCAAGCTCAAGACTCCTCTGTCTCCAGCCAAGACCATCAACGTGGGGCTACAGCCGCAATCGAGGATCGCTCACTACACGATGATTCAGCAATGGGAGCCGTGGCTAGGCATGGTTCTGCTGTGGGTGGCACTGCTGGCGAGAGGGTTGGTAAGGTGGAACAGAGTGGTGGGGCGCAAGCTTTCCCACCTCTCCCCGCGCCAACCGACCATGCTGGTTCGCCTGCCGCACGAGCTTCCAGCTTGCGGCCCCAGGAGAACAGGAAAAATCCAAAAAGAAGTGTGAAGAAGTGAATCCCTAGGAAAGTAAAGTAATGTCACTCACTTGAACAATGGCTGCCAATAGCTATCTACCATTTCATTCCATCAGTAATAACGAGTTGGAAAGACTAAATAGCAGTGACACAGTGTATAGGAACTATTTGTGTATTAATGGGCTAGACCAGATTTTATTTAATCCGCTCAACCTAGAACAAGAGATTAATTGTACTATCAACGATGCCTTGATTTTTAATATAGATAACATTACTCAGAAATTTTCAAAATACATTTACTTAGATGATCTGAAAACAAAACTGAAAGAAACTGATGTATTTTCTGTATTAAGTATGAATATAAGAAGCTTAGCAAGTAATCTTCAAATATTAACTGATCAGTGTTTGCCTGAGGAAAACAGTGTTGATATTATGGGATTCTCAGAGACCAGGCTTGACAGTAATATAGAAAACTTATATCAGTTAAAAGGATACAACATGTTTACAATGAACAGAGACAGGAAAGGAGGAGGTGTGTGTATATATGTTTCTAGTATACACAAGTCTTGTATTATAAAGGAGTGTTGTTTAATGGAACAGTTCTTAGAGTGTATATGTGTGGAAGTGAGTAGAGGTAAGAACACCAATTTGTTTGCATCTGTTTATAGGCCACCAAAGGGGAATTTGCAGGATTTTTTCAATGCATTAAAGAAAATTTTTGATATTGCAGCGACAAAAAGATACAGTGAAACTTATTTTCTCGGAGACTGGAATTTAGATCTACTAAAAACAAATGAACCTGGAGTGCGAGAATTTATGAATTTGATGTATTCACATGGTTGTTTTCCATTGACAACAAAACCTACAAGAGTAACTGATAATTGCACTTCACTAATAGACCATATTTGGACCTCTCATTTTGGAAACAACATAAATAATTACATAATTTATACTGATGTATCAGATCATTTTGCAGTTTATTCACAGTTTAAGAAAATGCTGATGTATTCGTAGAAAAAAGAATTTTTTCAGACAGGAATATAAGTTTATTTACTGAACAAGTAGCAAATGAAAACTGGTTCGAAATATCAAATACAAAATAATGCAAACGATGCATTTGAGAAATTTTATGCGTTATATAGACATAAATTTTATTCTTGTTTTCCAGTAAAGAATGTTAAAGTCGTTGATAAACACAGCAGAAATCCTTACATTACTACTGCATTAAGAAATAGCATAAAGGAGAAACACAGACTCGAAAGACTTGCATCAAAATGGCCAATGACATATGGGCCAAGATATAAAAGCTATAGAAACCAGCTAGTAACCTTGCTGCGTGTTGCAAAAAACAAATACTATCAGGATAAACTTAAGAACCAACAAGGAAACAGTAAATCGATATGGAACACATTAAATAGTCTATTGGGAAGAAATAACAATAAAAGTACAATTGAAATTAAATTGAAAAATAATAATGACTACACTGCTAATGTTTTTAATGATCACTTTCTGAAAAAGACTGAATCCTCACAACAACAAACAGCTACACCACAAAATTCCCACCGTCAGTTTCTCAACAATCCTGCAAACATTTCACTTTACTTGTGCCCTGTTACTAGAGAAGAAATAAATATGTATTTAAGCAATCTAAAAACAAACACTGCTCCAGGATATGATGAAATTCCACCTAGACTGCTAAAGATTACATCACAGTACATTGATATACCTCTGACCCACATTATTAATCTCTGTTTTCAGCAAGGTTGTTTTCCCGACAAACTTAAAATAGCTAAAGTGATTCCAATATTTAAGTCGGGTGATGTTGACGATGAAAATAATTATAGACCAATATCTATATTACCATCTATTAGCAAGATATTTGAAAAAGCTATTGTTCAAAGATTAAGGAGGTTCCTGGAAGATTTTGATCTAATATCAAATAATCAGTTCGGTTTTCGTAATAACATGTCAACTGAAAAAGCCATAATGCAATTTACAAGTAAAATTTACAGTAATTTGGAAAGGAAACGTTATGTAGCAGGCATATTCTTAGACCTTTCGAAAGCCTTTGATACACTGAATCATGCAATTTTACTTGATAAGCTCTACAATAGTGGAGTAAGAGGAACACCATTAAAATTATTAGAAAGTTATCTAACTAATAGGAAACAATCAGTATACTGTAATAAAAAATCATCACAACTAAAAGTTATTCACACAGGAGTTCCTCAAGGGTCAATACTGGGCCCATTGCTCTTTTTGACATATATAAATGATATCTCTAATGCCTCTGAAAAATTTAATTATGTATTATTTGCCGATGATACAAATCTTCTTTTACATGATGATAACTTAAATAATTTGCATACTGCCTTGAATACTGAATTAGAGAAAATTAGTAAATGGGTATCTGCTAACAAATTAAAGGTAAATGTTACAAAAACAAATTATATATTATTTCAAAATCGATCTGTGGAACATAGAATGAGGACAGTTTATATGGAAGGATGTGAATTGAAAAGGGTTTCATGTACAAAATTTTTAGGGGTTTTAATTGATGAGAATTTAAACTGGAAAAACCATATACAGTCACTCTGTTTGAAATTGTCAAAAATTTGTGGGGTATTGTACAAAATTCGTCGTAACCTAACAATTGATGCCTTGAAAAATCTATATTACTCACTATGTTATCCTCATTTTATATATTGTTTATCATTATGGGGTTGTACATGGCCTTCAGTTGTAAAAGAAATTATTGTAATGCAGAAAAAGATTTTAAGAACCATTACATTCAAAAGAAAACATGATTCCACACAGTTTTTGTTCACTGAATTGAAATTACTGAAATTTGATTACCTATTGCAATACTTTTGTCTTTTATCTGTTTATAATGACTTAAATGAAATTAGGAGTACCAGGAAATTGTTTAGATATATTCATCATAGCCAAGGAACTAGAGGAAATAATATCAACTTGATTTGTCCACAACATAGAACAACATTGTATAAATTTTCAATACATTGCTTTGGACCTACGTGTTGGAACGTTTTACCTGATGATTTGAAGACTATAACTAATTTCAATATATTCAAAAGTAAACTTAAAAAACATTTTCATAAATTGCAAAGTCTATCAATTAATGCACAATAATGTCAAATGCAGTTCTTTTTTTTTTTATGGAAAGGTGTGATTATTAATGTCATGATTGTCTGTAGGATGTAAGTTTTTGTCTTAAATTGTTTGTAATATAATTATTAATCTTAATTTATTACCTATTGCCGTCATGGAAACATGTATTACTGTAATTAATCTATGTCATGTCTGCTTAAGAGCTTAGCTCAGCAGACTAATGCCTCAACAATACCTGTACATAACTGTTCATTGTATATACTGGTGATATGGCAATAAACTAAACTAAAAACTAAACTACTACTACTACTACTACTACTACTACTACTACTATTACTACTATTACTATTACTATTACTATTACTATTACTAACCTAACCTAACCTAACCTAACCTAACCTAACCTAACCTAGTCCTAGTACCCTATTTATCCTGTTTCTAGCCTCTATGCATTATTTTCCTACACGGAGTTCACAGCTAACTATAACTCCTAAATCTTTCTCGTACACTGTAACTACCAGAGATTGTTCGTTTAATGTGTACCTACTGTGTGGGTTTCCTCTACCTACGCTAAGTACTTTACATTTATTGATACTAAATTGCATTTGCCATATGTCCGTCCATTCATTCATCCTAAATCTGCCTGCAAGGCGAAGGCACCCGTTTCTGATCTAATTAATCTATCTTTGTGTCATCCGCAAATTTACTAACATCACTACTAATTCCACTAACCAAGGCATTGATATATATTAGAAATAACAATGTCCCTAATACTGATCCCTGTGGCACCCCACTGATTACAATGTCATGGCCTCACTCGGATTTCGAGCCGTTTATTACAACTCTTTCTCGCCTGTCGCTAAGCCATGACCCTATCCAGCCTAACACCTTCCCATCTATCCCGTGTGCCCTAACCTTTCTCAGGAGCCTTTCATGGGGTACCTTGTCAAATGCTTTACTAAAGTCCAGATACAAGATATCATAACTATCACCATTATCTACTGCCTCGTACTCTTTACGGTAAAAACTTAATAAGTTTATCATGCAAGACTTCTTCTTCGTGAAGCCATGCTGTGATTAATTTATCAAGTTATGTTTGTCTAAATGTTCCCTAATGTTCCTCGCTCTTATTAACTCTAATATTTTACCTATAACTGAATTTAAGCTGACAGATCTATAGTTAGACGCTAAAGTTTTATCTCCTTTCTTAAAGATGGGTACTACATTAGCCTGCTTCCACATTACTGGTACCTCACCTGACTCAAGTGATTTCCTAAAGACAGAGACTAACAGCTCACTAATAACCTCTTTGCATTCCTTAAGTACTCTGGGATATATTTCATCTGGTCCTGGTGTCTTGAACTTTTTTTAGCCTATCTATCTCCTGTTCCACTATCTCTCTACTTATGGAAATATCTGTGATCTTCTCATTCTCATCTGCTCTAAACATATGTTCACTATCTGGCATATCCTGCATGTTTTCCTGGGTGAAGACAGATGAAAAATACTCATTCAGAATTTTACTAATCTCCTCCCCAGAACTAACCAGTTCCCCATCTGCTGCCTGTAATGGACCTATAGTATCCTTATTCTTCGTCCTCTATTCGTGATAAAATCCCTTGGGGGTCCGTCTTCACATGGCTGGCTACACTTAATTCATAATTGCCGTTAGCTTTCCTCGTTAACTTCCTGACTGTTCTAACTAATTCATTATATTGTGACCTTAAAACTTCTTCACCTGCCCTTAATGTCTTATATATACTTCTCTTCCACCCTATATAATGTTTTAACCTAGCAGTCATCCATTTAGGATAATTTTTCTGTGATCTTATTGCCCTATACGGGATATATGCTAACTGACCTGTATGAACTTTATCTACGAAATATTTATACAATTCATCTACATTTACTTCACCTAATTCCCTCATCTCGGCCCCTACCATCCTCTCTACTCGCTCATCTACTCGCCTCGACCTCACCTCTCTCATTTCAGCATGACCTGACATTCCACCATACTCACACCCATATACCCCTCCCTCTCTCCTCCGCCCCTTCGGAACACATCTTACCTCCTCTTGTCCTACACCCTCACACCTCACCTCACCTCTCACATCTTGCCTTATCTCTCTCAACTCCGTCCCGGACCTGACCTCACCCTTCATCCGTTGCCAGTCAACTCCTTGGAGGTACCTTTTTAATTCCTCAAATTCTGCTCTCCTAAAGTCAGGTATTTTACTAGTGTTATTGCTTCTAAAAGTTTCTTCCCATTTTAAATTGTATCTAATTTCCCTATGGTCAATGTTACCTAGCTGTCCTCCAACCTCTACCTGCGTGACTGCTTCCTCCCTGTTAGTAAGAATTAAATCTAGAATATTATTCCCCCTTGTGGGTTCTACGACTACCTGTTTTAAAAAATTATCCTGAATTACCTTAAAAAATTTTGCTTCCTTGTTACCCACCATCAGACTCCAGTCGATATTCCTAAAATTAAAATCTCCTACCACACATACCTGACTGTGCCTGCCTGCTCTATTTATTTCCTGCCACAGTGAGGTGTTAATTTCCTTTGTACTGGTCGGTGATCTGTACACTACTCCCACTACTGTACATTGCTGTACTACTACTGCTTTCCTATCTGTTTTAAATCTACTGTTAATACAACACTGTAATGTGTCCCTAACGTATAACGCGACGCCTCCTCCTCTCCTGTTTTCCCTATCTTTATAGAACAATGTATAACCATCTATCTTGACCTCTGGATTAAATACTTTTCCTCACATATCTAACCAAGTTTCAGTTAAAGCAATGATATCAAATTTCTCTACACACACTATTCTTCTAAGCAACTCTGTTTTATTCAAAATACTGCTACATTTTGTGTGGTAAATACTTAAGCTATTTCTCACCTTCCCTGAGCTAGCTACCTTTCTAGATTTAACTCATTTCTCCTATGTTTACTCCTCACAACACCTTCTTCCCACAACCCTTTCCCGTATATGAAGTGAGTTATGGCAAATAATTGGCGCATTTTGTGCACTCGAGCTCGATCTGTAGTGATGAGGCGATAGTTGCGCGAGTTGCGAGGCAGAAACCTTCGCCCACATGCCGATAAATCGAAATATGCAAAATACAGCAAAAAAAGGTGACTCTGACGAAGAAATTAAATAAAATAACAAAGATACGCCTTCAAAAGTTACCAAGAAGTATTTCCGAAAAAAAAATCGAAACTTTTATATACGATGGACATCAAAAGGTGCTCCTGGCCAAATCATCGTTGTGCCCTCCAGGGCCAGGCGGGAGCGGTGGGGTGTACAGATGTGCGGTAACAAAAATAGAGCCCCCTCGCTCCGCTACGGGAATGATCCCTCCAAAGATATTAAATACGTTACTAAATGATTAAGAAAATCATGAATTATCTTTCATTCGCTGACAAGGAAAATAAAAACGTGAGGAAAACTAATATTTTCAGAAATCTACAACGACGAGCCTCTAAAAAAAGGGAGACAAATAGTGTGGGCCGGCTCTAGTCATCAAGGCCCACGTCACCTTGACTTTTCAAGGCGACAATCAACACACACAGAGACAAATAAGAACACTTCACAGAACTATACAAGCTTTCCTCTCTTTGATTTTACTTGAATAAAGCTGCAACAAAGGTTATGACGCTAAAAAGTTACCTTAGGTTAGGTCACAAATATCATGGTGGTGGCGCTTCCCGGGAAATCAGAGTTAAAAATAATATCAATACCAATTGAACAAAGAAAATATAAATATCTTTTCTCCATAGAAGGAGAGTTTTTTTTTCTTTTTTACGTGGAAACCAAATTCACACTAAATGAAATGTGTTACAGTAATAGTTTCCAAGGACACTTTATCATAACGTGCAAAATAGTATTAATCTACATAACGGTAAAACACACTAAAGGATAAATAGACATATAAACTAGAAGATCTGATATTTGTTACCTAAAAAAGACCTCAAGTGAATATTCCCATTATTGTGGAAAGTTTTTTGTAAGTGCATCTTTCCTTTCTTCACTCATATATACGTACATACAATAAAAAAAAATAAATATATATATATATATATATATATATATATATATATATATATATATATATATATATATATATATATATATATATATATATATATATATAAAACGAACGCAAAAATGACTGCTAATTGTTAGGTTTCAATTGAATCTCTAAGTAAATATTTATACCAAAAAGATGACACCATTATAGAAAACATATGATTTCGTATCCTTCTTTTCTCTATGCATAAATTAAAATAAGCACACGAAGACTGGAATACAAAAATTATAGTTTTGAAAAAGATTCTCGGTTAATCCTCAAAGGACTTTTTTCCCTGTAAGATGTTGCAATGAACATTATAGACTAAATTTACATTCTGTCTTCTTTCATATATATACCCTAGGAAGGCAGAAAAATGGGAGACAAAAACAACGCATTGGAAAAAGGTTTAAACTAATCCTTCAATGGATAACACTACTGACACGATACCATGGAAGCACATCCTTTCTTTCCTTCACAGATTCGTGGGAAGCTGACAGGAGAAAGGCAGGCAACAGTGACAGGTTTCCGTTGACATGAATAAAAAAAAAAAGTTTAACAGCGAGATCAAAATAGAGGGCACATGATGTAATGAAGCAGGTACTCACTTTCCTCCTGCATGTGTTGGGAGTGTTCACCGCGGCACCACCTGCCATCCTTTCCTGAAAATATCAAAACATCCACATAAAAAAGTGATGCAGCTTCACTATTCTAATAAGAGCTAAAAATGAATCATCATAAACAGAACCACCAGAAATCCTTTACTGCATGAGTTAACAACATACACATGAACAAAAGAGGAAAGAATAAATACTGAACAAAAACACGAAATGTCATAAATAAAACGTGTCAAATTCCTCCAAGCAAGAACACATGGATACATGGAAAACAACACTGAAAACAGAACACACTTCAAACGCTGAGAATGTTATATATGCACAACAGCTGCAACAAAATAAAACGAACAAACACCATTACATATATAACAAGATCAAATAAGAAAATAAAAAGAAGCAAAAATAATAAATGTAAAGCTTGCCAACATTCAGCGGTGTCTAGAATATGAAGGTGGTAGTTAAGTGAGACTGAAGAGGAGGAGCACAAGTCATGCTGCGATTGATGCATGAAGGCAATCAAGGGAGAGGGTCGCACAGAGGAGGCGGGACGCAAGGCGCCTTCAGGCCAGTCACTGCTGGTGTCCCTCGCCTCCCCTTCCTGCCTCGCTGCGAGGTGAAGGGGCCACTACCACCGCTGCCTCAACACTTACACTACCTTTGCGTCTCAACACTGAAATGCTTCAATGAATGGGAATGAACGGGAAAGTAATGGTCACTTAGAATTGCTTATAACAAGTACATGTTACTAAGTGTTGTAAATCAATCTGTCTGTCTGCGTCTGTCTGTTTATCTCTGCCTCACATGTTCACTATAATGCTCTGTAAGAATGAGCATCCCAATCTCTGTTGCTTTGTTGCAGCGCATCTATTTGTATTAATGTTGTGTGTGTGTGTGTGTGTGTGCGTGTGGTGTAACATTACGAGTGGAACAATATTTACGAGTATGGGTCAGTAGGTCTGTCTTCTGGTATATTTAGTAGTTTTAGGAAATCAATGACAACTACGTATTGTGCACGAAAAATGGCATACCGTAAATACGAGGCCATGAGATAAAAATATAGTTAGGTCACTATGTTTGCATTTTCTTCGCTTACAGTAATTGTTATCACGAAAGAATATACGAGTGACGGAAGAGGCATACGTTTATATTGTGCAAACATTATGCTGTATTAATATCCCACTGACTAATTCAGTTAGACTTTTGGTTAAGTACTCACTGCAGGGCACGGTAAACTATTTATTAAAGTATTTTACAAAAAAATTGTGAAAATATATTCATTGTAATGAAATATTCCAGTTTCTGCCGCTATTTAAAACTACTTTGTCCATGTCTGTGCCTGCCCGCACATCCATCTGTCCCTCTGTCTATTTGTCTGTCTGTCTGTCTGCTTCCTTGCCTTCTATTTTTGCCTGCCTGCCTGTCTGCCTGCTTCTTTGCCTGCCTATCCTCTTCAAGTTAGCCTGACTATTTCCCTGTCACCCTGTCTGTCTGCCTGCTTTCTTTCTTTCTTTTTTGTATGTCCATCCACCTCTTTCCCCGCAAGTTAGTCTTTCTGCCTCTTTGCTTGCTTGCTTGCTTGCTTGCCTCCCTGCCTGTCTGTTTGCCCGTCTGCCTTCCTGCCTACCTGTCCCCCTCCCCCCCCCCCCTCTCTCTCTCTCTCTCTCTCTCTCTCTCTCTCTCTCTCTCTCTCTCTCTCTCTCTCTCTCTCTCTGATGATTATCTAAACAAGTCAAAACATTATTTAAACCACTACTACGAAATACCAAGGTACTTGAAGGCTTGTCTGTAAGTGGTATCAGTGTGAACAGGTTACATCACGCTCCTATACAATCATGATTTACGCAGCACACCCTCCATAGTAGGTTGGCAGGCACTTCCCACACGTTAAGGAGTCCTTCTTCATTTCGCTCTCTAATTTAAACTTCTTTATACAAATGAAATTAAACTTCGGGATTTAAATGGTCACTTTCTTTCTTAGCGCATAAACAAAAATGTCCTTCACAAATATAACGAAAATATTTATATTAAAAAAAAAACAATAATAATATTCGAGCCACGCTCCACAGTAACGAAAGCTTTCATAGATATAGGAAAATATTGCAAAGGTCGCACTGAAATATTATTTATCACCGTACAACTACCATACCTAATTCCCGGGAGCAGACTCATGCAGGATAGAAAAAGATGAAACACCAATAAATACTGGTAGAGAGTCATGAGAACATGCCAATTCATCAACGAACTCCCGAGAGAGAGAGAGAGAGAGAGAGAGAGAGAGAGAGAGAGAGAGAGAGATATATATATATATATATATATATATATATATATATATATATATATATATATATATATATATATATATATATACATATATATACATACATATATATATATATATATATATATATATATATATATATATATATATATATATATATATATATATATATATATATATATATATATATATATATATATACATATATATATATATATATATATATATATATATATATATATATATATATATATATATATATATATATATATATATATATATAACAGAGAAAAGGAAGGATAAAATGAAAAACAGGAATATAAGGGTGACGGCAGGCAGGCAGGCAGGCACTCAGGGAGGCAGGAAGGAAGGAAGGAAGGAAGGAAGGAAGGAAGGAAGGAAGGAAGGAAGGAAGGAAGGAAGGAAGGAAGGAAGGAAGGAAGGAAGGAAGGAAGGAAAAAAACAAAAACAAGTATCAATATAATAAACATAATAAATAATAATAAATATTAACAAAAATAATGACAGGGAGATACATTACATTGCACGTGTATCTAAGAGTGAACATTACTCACGGCTCACCAGCACTCCCCGGCACACAGCTAATCCTTGCGCTAGTGAGGGTCTGAGGAGGAAAGACGCTTACTTTCCCTTGGCTTACAAACGAAAGCGTGCTCTACC
>NC_087181.1:4405584-4408084 GCF_035594125.1 Scylla paramamosain | reverse complement strand
CTCACCTCCCCTCCTCCCCGTGGGCAGTTCCATCACACATGGTGATGGAGGGATGCTCTTTCAAGGTTTTTGTGAGTTCCGAGAGGGGGGTTCGAACCTACGCGCCCCTCACTTCCCTCACGCCAAACTCAAAGTGCATCACTCTACCCACTGGGCCACGAGGGCCCTTTTTCTTTTTTTTAAAGTTGGTCTATTTCCCCATCTTCCCCATCTTTTTTGTAAACTTGCTCTATTTAACCACCTTATGTTCACGCCAGTATGTATTAAAGAATTATGATGTCAATTATTTTCATGACGTTATTTATTTATTGTATTTTGTATGGGATATGACCGCTGGCATCCCACACACACTGGGTTCCCAAGACTGTCACTACGCCATGAAACCCCAACGGTAAACAAGATATATTTGAACACATCATTTCCCTTCCTGTGTTCATGCAGCACCAAAAGTTCAATAAGAAAAACTGCTGCTCATTCTAATGTGAACGTTCATCCCACAGTGATAATTAGATAACTGTTGACTTGTGGGAGTATGTCGTGGAGTACAAATAGCAGTAGGTAAGATCAGAGAACTTTACAGAGGCAGGAATTCCTTGGTTATGGAGCAGCCTTCTGGAACCCTCCCCTGTGCTGCACCACCACCACCACCACCGACAACAACAACAATAACAACAACACACCATTACACCTGTCCATCCTGCAGCACGAGAATGACTCAGCCCAGAGAACCACGGATTGCTTTATTCGTAATTCACGTCCACTCTCAACATAGACATCAATCAAATTATGTCACTGAAAAAAGTTGGTGAAGCACTCACTTCTTCACACAGGCTTTACTACCTATCAGCAGGATGAAAGCTTCCGACTGGGAGGAAGGGCGGCGTCGGGAAGGATTAAGAGAGAGAGGGTAGGGGGGACCAGCGGAGGCTGGAAGTGTGTTTATGCTTCATAGGTATAAAAAAGAATACTGCATGAAAAAGAAGAAAGACCTGTTCCCCTCCCACCCCTGCTCCCCGCGTGAGGCGATACGTGCTGAAGTGGTAATGTTGTTGTTGTTATTATTTTTATTATTATTATTGTTATTATTTTATTATTATCATTATTATTATTATTATTATTATTATTATTATTATTATTATTATTATCATTAAAATTATTATTATTATTACCGTCATCATCGTCATCAGCACCATCACTGTAGTGTAGCTGGTTTGTGTCCTTTTATTTCCGCGTCGTATCTTGTAAGCTGTAAGTTTTAATAGTTCAGTATTTGTAACGATGGAGACCTTGTTTTTTATTCTTTATGCTCTGCACGGTGTCATTGGCATTTACATCTATATTTTCTAAATAACCAGGAACGACAACAACAAGAGCAACAACAACAACAACAACAAAACAAACAAACAAACAACAAAAAAAACACTTACAATCACATTAGCAGGAACAATAGAGTACAAACATGCAATAAGACCAAACAACAACAACAACAACAACAACAACAACAACAACAACAACAAGCAAAAGCAATCATAAAAGAATAACATCCACACCGTGGCATTCCAACACCAGGAAAAGACTATTAAAAAGAAAAAGAAAAAGAAAAAGACAATAAGAATGAAAACAATATAATGACAGGCAGATGCGGGTGAGCACGAGGTCTGGGATATACTGTGTCATGTTAACGCCACTCAAAAAAAGATGACAACTGCGACAGCTAACCCTTCCCCACTCCCACGCATATACGCACCACAAACGCCACCACCACCACCAGTACCACCACCATCATCATCACCACAACACCATTACAAAAACGACCATAGCAACAACACGAGACTGACATAGGTTGGCAGCATATGGGGTTGAAAAAAAAAAAAAAAAATATATATATATATATATATATATATATATATATATATATATATATATATATATATATATATATATATATATATATATATATATATAAAGGAAAGAAAAAAATAAACAAAATGAAAGAAAATAGAAAAAAAATTTATCTATCGCAAAAGCTTCCATGTTTTACTACAAAAGAAATAAGAGTGAAAAGAAACCAAACTTGAAAAAAAAAAATCTAAATACTCGCAACCTTCCTGGAAAGGTAAGGACTAAAAAAAATAAATCCTGAAAAAAAGGGAAAAGAAAAGAAAGAAAAAGACGAAGTGACCTGACGTATCATGTGGAGTTTTGGCGCAATATTACCTCCACTTCACGCAGGAGAGAGAGAGAGAGAGAGAGAGAGAGAGAGAGAGAGAGAGAGAGAGAGAGAGAGAGAGAGAGAGAGAGAGAGAGAGAGTGGGGGGAGTAGGAAAGAGGTCAGTGTTGTGATACTTCTGATGCTTTAAACTAGCGGATCCTCTCACTCTCTCACCGCCCCACTCCCTGCGCTTCTCGGTCACACTCACCCTCTCACTCTGCCTCACTCTCTCCCTGGCCGCACCCCAACAGAGGACGATAACAGGAGGCGTTAACAGCGTCCAAAACA
>NC_087181.1:4305584-4400584 GCF_035594125.1 Scylla paramamosain | reverse complement strand
ATGGATATTGATATTGAAAATATTATCAATAAGATT
Organism: Scylla paramamosain; assembly: GCF_035594125.1. Classification (NCBI taxonomy): domain Eukaryota; kingdom Metazoa; phylum Arthropoda; class Malacostraca; order Decapoda; family Portunidae; genus Scylla; species Scylla paramamosain. The sequence continues at coordinate 4,400,548 of NC_087181.1, read as the reverse complement.
TATCAGCATTTTCATATCTACACAGTTCGCTCTGAAAAACTAAAGGAGTATTGTGAATTTGCTGAGGTTGAGTACAGGAAGCTTCTCTCTCATAGTAAGAGTCGTTGGCTGTCACTATTTCCTGGCATCACAAGGCTGATAGAGATGTTTCCTGCTCTTAAGTCCTTTCTTTCAAAAGAGCAACCACCAACAGTAATAAAAAAATTCTTTGAAAATGAAATGAGTGAGATTTACCTCTGGCACATGCACTCTTTAATGGCTGTATTTCACACACACGTTCAAACAATTGAAAAGGAAAGTAACTCTGTTGTAGAAGTGCTGACAAATTTGGAGTCTGTGTGTAAAGTACTTGCACAAAGAAAGAACCAGCATTTCATGTCTTTAAAAGTTAAAGGACTAATTACTCAGAAGCGCACAGAAGGAAAAGAAGAAGAGTGTAACAGGTTCTGTGTTGAAGTAGTTAACCTGTACAACAGATGCTCAGAGTACTTAGCTAAGTGGATGAAACCACTGGAAGAGTTCTCTTGTTTCAAGTGGATGGTCTTGAGTGAAATGCCAAACTGGACTGATGTGGAACCTTGTGTTGTATACTTGATAGACAAGGGAATAGAGCTTGATGATGTAAAGTGCTTTGACCAAGTTTGTAACTTGAGGCAGTTTGTAGAAAGGAACAAGAATGATGAAGACTTCAGTAAATTACCAGCACATAAAAAATGGACCAGATACTTTGAAGCATCAAAGAATATTGAATGCCACTCAGAACTGCTCAGAATTGCACAATTCTTTTTTGCTGTAACATCCCACAATGCTAATGTGGAGCGAGTCTTTTCGCTGATGCAAAGTCAGTGGACGAAGGAAAGGAACAAGCTGAGTGTTGATACAATGAAAGGTATTCTGACTGTACAGTACAACTACTGAGAGACCTCTTGCGTTGACTTCCTCAACTTTTTAAAGTCCAACAAGGAACTACTTAAAAATATAAGACCTACAGAAAAATATGTATCGGCACATCAAGCAACACACGCAGTGGTTGAAGAAGAGTTAGAAGACACCAACTAAGCTAAGTGGAAAAACGGAATTCAAGATTATCAGCCATATGCAAAGGTAAATAAGTTGAGTTTCTTTTAATTAATTTACATGTTTTCCAGTATCATATCAGGACCATAATCAGGTGTTAGTGAAGGTGTCCGGAATTTTGATAGTTCATATATGGCAACCCTAGTGTACCCCAACATAGCCCATGAGTGGGTAAAACTATTTCTGGGCATCTGTCTGGCTGCAAATTCTTTTCCTTTACTGGTTCTTGAAATATGAATATGAACCAAGTTTTCATTATTTATTTATCTTATAGAAAATATTTTCATTATACTTTCAGAATTTCAGTAAGAATTTAAAAACTTAAATATGATTCCAGGTGATTGCAGTGGCTCCAAGTCTTGGGAAAACCATGTGTGGAGCACAAGCAGTCTGTCCACACTGAAAATTTTGAGCTCAAGCATACCTGCAGCACAACACATCTGCTGAACAATGCAGCTCCAATTCCTGCAGATAAACGAACTTCAGGCACATACCACAGAGCATTTCTGTGACTACACAACTGTGTTATAACTGGTAATGTTTAATTTAGTTGTGGTAAATGTGGTTAAATGACATTCATGATGAAATAGTTTTTAAACAACAGATCCTAAATATTGATTAATAACATTCACAACCTTATTGAAGCCTATATACTGTATGTACTATATTACATTATATGATGAGCTTTCATTTCAGTATATACATATTTGCTAGCAGATACCATTCAGCAATCTCATAATTCCCACTATTATCTAACCCATTTTCTAAGAACATAAGAAAATAAGGGAATGTGCAAGAAGCCGTCAGGGCTACACATAGCAGTCCCTGTATGAAACATATCTACCTATTTCTACCTATCATCCCCATCCATAAATCTGTCTAATCTTCTTTTCAAGCTCTCTGCTGACTCTGCACAAACAACCTAATTACAGAGCCTACTCCCGTCATCTACCGTTCTGTTTGAGAACCACTTCCTTCCTCTCTTTTAATCTAACTTGATCAAGCTTGAATTAAAAACAGAGGTGGGAAGAAATCATGTGGTTATTTTTTCTCAAAAAAATACATAAATAAATAAAAATAAATAATAATATGAATATAAATATGAATATCAATATAAATATGAATAAATAGAATATAATAAACCAACTTCTGCCTCCACTACTAACAAATCCTATCTTCTTTCACCATTTGTCCATACACAATCATACATTTCTTTATATACTAATACTTCACAATATGTATAACTTAATTTTGTGCAATTCTTGCTTTCCAGTTACCAAAATGCTTCTTTTTACAGACTGAATTGTGGTAAAGTGGCTTACAGCAGGAAAGGAAACACAACTGGCACATCTGAGTCAAGCGTGTTAACTGATGTGATGAGCAATGTGAACAAGTATTTTAAGATGTTTTTGGCAAGGAAAAGATGTGGTGGGAATAATGACTGTATATAAGGTTTATAATTACTGTTAATCACTTACTTGAAGAGGACAGTTGTTGTGGGTATGGGAAAAGTGTAAGATGACAGAGGTGAGATAGAAAGAGAAAAGTTGTTAATCTATTCTGTTACTAACAGAGGTAATAGCATTACTCAAGAAAATAAATGCATATACTAGTATGCTAATAATGACACAAAGTTATGCTAATATATTCCATATTTCCATATTTACAGGGACACCATCCACACCACCCATGACAGTCCAGCAATCTGGAAGGAAGACCAGCACAATACCACAGCAATTGATGCAAAGAGCAGCAGATTTCCTGCCTCCCAGGATGTTGTAATTTTTCACTGGACATCAATGATATGGTTTGATTAGTGTGACAGTGGAGGACGAGGAGGAAGAGGAGGAGGCAGCTTGCTGTAGCAGTATATTATCACAGTCCTAAAAGGATTACAGTAAGCACTGCATTTCTCGTTGAGAAACATTTTGTTAGCAGGAGCAACAAACTCTGGCAGTCCTGTAAAGGAAGTTACTTTAAGGCAATATATCTCATGTAATGAGTATCATCAAAGATTTGTTTAATTTTTACCAGGTTTCTGATTCCATTATTGGAGGCAAGGATACTAGTGAACATGACAAAAGTTTGAAACTTGGAAACCATGCATTTTTGTTTGTGATTAAAGAACTGAGAAATGGAAATTTTTTAGGTTATTCCTTTTATCTGGGAAAGACTGATATTATGCAGAGTGTGAGAATGATGACATGTTCATTAGGCTTAAGACATTGATACTTAAGTAACTGCACTTTTTTTTTCTTCCTCTGACCAAGAGGGAATACAATGTTCTTCTCTTGGAATCTTGACATGTTTGCCGTCAATGGTAAATGGATCCATTTCTCGGATGATTCACCGAAGCTTTTGAAGAGACTCGGTAACACTATTGTGAAGGAGAAAAGTAAAGTACATACAGGGTAATGTAATTAAATGATGAACGTTTAATTTTCAATGATCATCAGCTTAAAAATATGAGACTTGCTCCTAACTGGTAAATTCAACATGTGTAGGATTTTCAAGTAATGAACAGAATAGACACACATTCCATGGTAGGCTTACTGCCACAAGAAGCTGTCCTTATTGCAGTATAGGCATGTATATCAGCTGCATAGATCCTTTTCATTATTGAAATAGTTTAGTTACTCTTCATTTTGATGATGTTTATTGCTAAATCTTGTAAAATTTGCAAGGAATGCAAGAACACCATGGAAACTGTGCCATTCACACACTGTAACAAGACAGCACTTCAGGTGCTGTGGCACAACTGGTCTTTGTTCAGTTCCCTTACCTTAGTTATTAATTAGATGAACCATACTTCCTTGACAAGACCACACTTCCTTGACAAGATTAAGACTTGGATTCCCCACTGACTTCAGTTCCTAACTCTAAATTTGAAGATACAGTGATGGCATCAGACTACTTCTACCTCATAATCTTTTCCATGTAACTGATTGTGCCTGAAGAAGATTTTTGAGCCTCATGAATGTCAAATGACAAGGATATTTTGTCAGATACTAGCCATCAGTTAGACAGCAGCAGTGAGGCAGATTAGATTTATGATTTCACGTGGCCTTTTCACTTCCCAATGAGGAAAAAAAGTGTATTTTCTTTACCAGTCATAAGTTTGTGTTGCCTTTGCATGTGTTTCAACAACTAACCAAAAGCTTTGAGTATTTTATATCTCTTGGAGTATTTTATATCCTTAAGTAAGAAATGGGAAGAAATAAATATGAAAAGTTGAATAGTTCATTTGCATACAGCACACAGATATGCCCACAAAATTTCTTTCTAATTGATTTTGTTTTTATTTTCACTGTATTCTTGCAAACTACTCTGCTCTTGTCCTACTGTCTCACTGCATGTCCCATGTCCAAGCTCAGGATCCTGTATTTTATCCTGCATATAATGTTTTCTTCACTTTATCATGATGCATTATTCATATATATATATATATATATATATATATATATATATATATATATATATATATATATATATATATATATATATATATATATATATATATATATATATATATATATATATATAAAGATATCTATCATAATGTACTTTCTCACAATATATGTAATTTTAGATATATCTTACAATGGCATTTGATATCAGTCCTCTTATTTTTCTCATGCAATGCAGCATTTCATCAGGTTTGTGCTCTTTGTTACAGCATATGCAAGAATTACTTAAATTCTGCATGTTTACTTTGTGGTGACAAATACTTCTCTTCTCTGAAATTTTCTTTGGTTAGCTACATGTTATTAACACTATATCTTTAGCTGCCATATGCCCACTGTATATCCTTACTTTAATGTTGTTGTTGTTGTTGTTGTTGTTGTTGTATGTAGTATTGAGTTGCTATGTCATTTGTTCTGATATGGAAGTCTTTGTGTTCTCTGTTAGGTGGTGTAGCCTTGCTATGTTGACTCTGTTACCTCCTGATGAACATTCAAAGAGTCGATATGGGTAGATATTAAGGAAGGATCACAGTCAGCAGTACTGGGAGTAGTGTACAGGCCACCAAACAGTACAAGGGAAATTAACACCTCAGTGTGGCAGGAGATAAATAGAGCAGGAAGGTACAGTCTGGTATGTGTGATAGGAGATTTTAATTTTAGGAATATCAACTGAAGCCTGATGGTGGGTAAGAAGGAAGTAGAGGAATTTCTTAAGGTAACTCAGGATAATTTTTTAAAACAGGTAGTCATAGAACCCACAAGGGGGAACAATATTATACGAAAGCAGTCATGCAGATAGAGGTTGGAAGACAGCTAGGTAACAGTGACCATTGGGAAATTAGATACAAAATAAAATGGGAAGCAACTTTTAGAAGCAAAAACACTATTAAAATACCTGACTTTAGGAGAGGAGTTGACTGGCAATAGATGCAGGGTGAGGTCAGGTCTGGGACTGAGTTGAGAGGGATAAGGCAGGATGAGTGAGGTGAGGTGAGATGTGAGGGTGTAGGACGAGAGGAGGGAAGATGTGTCCAGAGGGGGCAGAGGAGAGAGAGAGAGAGGGTGAGATAGATGTATGTTGGAGGGTCAGGTCATGCTGAAATGGGAGAGGTGAGGTCGAGGTGAGTAGATGAGGGAGTAGAGAGGATGGAAGGGGCCAAAATGAGGGGATTAGGCGAAGAAAATGCAGATGAGTTGTATAAATATTTTGTAGACAAACTGCATATAGGACAGTTAGCAAACATCCCGTATAGAGTGATAAGATCACAGAAAAATTACCCTAAATGGATGACTACTAGGTTCAAACATTATATAGGATGGAAGAGAAGTATATATAAGAGATTAAGGGTAGGTGAAGAAGTTTTAAGGCCACAATATAATGAATTAGTTATAAGTCAGGAGGTTACCAAGGGCAGTTATGAATTAAGTGTAGCCAGCCAGGTGAAGACGGACCCCAGGAGATTTTATCAGGTATACAGGACGAAGAATAAGGATACTATAGGTCCATTAGAGGCAGCAAATGGGGTGCTGGTTAGTTCTGGGGAGGAGATAATTAAAATTCTGAATGAGTATTTTTTTTAACTGTCTTCACCCAGGAAAACATGCAGGATATGCCAAATTGTGAACAGATGTTTAAAGCAAATGAGAATGAGAAGCTGATAGATATTTTCATAACTAAGGAGATAGTGGAACAGGAGATAGATAAGCTAAAAAGTTCAAGACACCAGGACCAGATGAAATATGTGCCAGAGTACTTAAGGAATGCAGAGGTTATTAGTGAGCCATTAGTCTCTGGCTTTAGGAAATCACTTGAGTCAGGTGAGGTACCAGTAATGTGGAGGCAGGCTAATGTAGTACCCATCTTTAAGAAAGGAGATAAAACTTTAGCATCTAATTATAGACCTGTCAGTTGTGGGTAAAATATTGGAGTCAATAATAGCGAGGAACATAAAGGAGCATTTAGACAAACATAACATGATAAATCAGTCACAGCACGGCTTCACGAAGGAGAAGTCTTGCCTGACCAACTTGTTAAGGTTTTACAGTAAAGTGTACAAGGTAGTAGATAATGGTGATAGTTACGACATCTTATATCTGAACTTTAGTAAAGCTTTTGACAAGGTACCCCACCAGAGGCTCCTAAGAAAGGTTAGGGCACACAGGATAGATGGGAAGGTGTTAGGCTGGATAAGGTCATGGCTAAGCGACAGGTGTTGTAATAAATGGCTCTAAATCCGAGTGAGGTCATGTAATTAGTGGGATGCCACAGGGATCAGTATTAGGGCCACTGTTGTTTTTAATATATATCAATGACTTGGATAGTGGAATTAGTAGTGATCTTAGTAAATTTGAAGGCAAAGACTGGTAGATTAATTATGTCAGAATCAGATGCCATCTACTTGCAGGCAGATTTAGATAGGATGAATGAATGGATGGACAGATGGCAAATGCAGTTTATCAACAAATACAAAGTACTTAGCATAGGTAGAGGAAACCCACACAGTAGGTACACAATAAAGAACGAAACTCTGGTAGGTTCAGGGTACGAAAAATATTTAGGAGTTATAGTTAGCTCTGAATTCTGTCAAGGAAAGCAATGCAGAGGCCAGAAACAGGGAAAATAGAATATTTGGATTAATTTTTAGGAGTGTTAAAAGTAGAAAGCCTGAAGTTATTAAATTAAAGTTATATTTGGCGCTGGTCAGACCTCATCTAGACTACACTGTGCAGTTCTGGTCCCCACATTACAGGAAAGATATAGGTCTATTAGAATCAGTACAGAGGAGAATGACTAAAAGGATACAGGGGACAAAGAGTATTCCTTACGATGCAAGATTAAAGTTGTTAAATTTACATTCTTTTAGAGAGACATGGGTTAAGAGGGGACCTGATAGAAGTCTTTAAGTGGTATAAGGGTTATAACAAGGGGGATGTAAGCAAAATTCTTAAGATCAGCAACCAGGATAGAACAAGAAAGAATGGGTTCAAGCTTCAAAAATTTTGGTTTAAGAAAGAGATAGGAAGAAATTGGTTCCCAAATAGAGTGGTAAATGAGTGGAAAAGACTCAGTAATCATGTTGTTAGTGCTAAGACATTAGGGAGCTTTAAGAGAAGATTAGACAGGTTTATGGATGAGGATGATAGGTGGAAATAGGTACATTTCATACAGGGACTGCCACGTGTAAGCCTGATCACTTCTTGCAGCTTCCCTTATTTCTTATGTTCTTAATACTGCAATGTCTCTTGGTGTTGCTGTATATTATATATGTATGCTATAGGAGAGTGATGACTTTTGTGTGATCTCTTAATGCAACTAACCATGTGTTCTGTCTTGTAAGGCATTAGTGTTTGATAAACACCTTGATGTTGCCAAATGTCTGTGCAGGTGTGGGAAAAAAAATGTCTCTTATGAATGCTGCTGTCTTTCATAGTAACACCTTGGTTTTATTTTCTGCCCTGTGTTACACATCTAGTGTGTCTTGTACTGTTTTTCATGCTTTATACGCAGCACATACTTGCTAAAATTTCTGAATACCTGCTGTTATACTACTAATATAAATAAAGCATTAATAGTATATCCAAGTTATTTATTATTCACCTATTAAAACTACTAAAAATAATTTGAAAATGCACCAAACAGAATATATGCACTACACTTACTCGTACTTCAATGAAACTCTAACACACACACACACGTGCCCACAACCCAGCCGACAGGGAGGGCGCATCAGGAAGGCATGGGTGGTGGGGGTGCCTGGCCATAAATACGTGTTTTATCCTCCATGAACTGTGTGGAGCCCCAGCTCATCATCACTATTATCTGTGACTGCACCCTCACTGTGGCCATTCATTCAAACGCAGTCCATCAGGTAAGTGAGCGCAAATAAGCTTCCAGAGAGAGAGAGAGAGAGAGAGAGAGAGAGAGAGAGAGAGAGAAGCTAACCGGGCAATCTTAGTTCCCTAATTTTCAGTCATGGTAGTAGTATCGCCCGTGCATATCAACCACCGGAAACTACGATATGGGATATGAAACTTTGTGGCCTGGTCATACAGTACTCAAGACCGCGAGAGGCTGCCGCCATGACAGCCTGACCCTCCCGCCGCATCCCATGATTCCACAGCACAGCACACTGCACACGTCACTGCCTCGTCCTCACCCTGGCCAGGAGTGCACTCACCTCTCTGCAGCACGGCTCGGCGATTTCCTGCTCCAGCCGCCTCACGGAAAGGCGTAGCTGCGAAAGATTGACGGACGCACACATCCACGCTACACCGCTCACCACTATCACATTGAACACTGTTGCTTCTTGCTTGATGATCTAGAGGGCGCGAGTTTTGAATGGAGGATCGTGCGGGATTTCAATTCATCCTTTTTTTTGGTTGACCCAAATTCCTGTCAAGATTGACCATGCCGACCTATATTCCTTCATAAACGCTCTTTTATTTAAAGTTTAAATTATATTTTGGATGGAGGAGGCAGTAGACACCTGCCGAAACGATAATTACTCCCAGTGAGGTCTAAAGCACTGTTCAGGGGGTGCTGTGAACTTATCATTAAACCCAGCTGTGACCTCACTGAACGTTTCCCTTTGTGTCTCACAACACAAGGGGGCAGTCACAGCCTGCCCTCTAAAGACAACTCTCTTCCTTCACACAAAACTACATGCACCTAATAACACACACACCCTTCACTCAAAATGTTAAAATCATCATGGCGACTCCTGCACCAGCCTCGGAGTCCCCATCTGGGGAGGGGACCGTAAATGTCCCCAGGTCGGACTGCCTTTCTGTCGACGACCCTAAGTGTCTTGACACCCCCCTCAACTTTTTCTTCATTAACTTCTGCAACATTCGCGGTTTAAGATCTAATTTTCAATCTGTAGAACACCACCTCTCCTCTTCTAAACCTCATCTTCTTTTCCTCACTGAAACTCAGGTGTCTGAGGCAACTGACAAAAGCCCCTTTTCTGTTCCCTCCTACTTTCTCTATCCTCATTTTCGATCCAAAGCTGGATGCTGCGTTTATGTGCGCAATGACTTAACCTGCTCTCGTGCCAACTCTCTTGAATCTTCCGAGTTTTCCACCATCTGGCTATGACTACAGAGTCACTCTCATACTAAATTTATCTGTGCTGTATACCTCTCTCCTAACTCCTCTGACTATAAGAAATTCTTTGACTACTTAACTTCCAAAGTGGAGCACATTCTGACCCTCTTCCCTTTTGCAGAGATCTCCATTCTTGGAGACTTCAATGTTCACCACCAGCTTTGGCTTTCCTCTCCCTTCACTGACCATCCTGGTGAACTAGCCTACAACTTTGCTATCCTCCATGACCTAGAGCAATTGGTGCAACACCCTACTCGTATTCCTGACCGTCTTGGAGATACGCCCAACATTGTTGACCTTTTCCTGACCTCTAATCCTTCTGCTTATGCTGTCACCCTTTCTTCTCCGTTGGGCTCCTCCGATCACAATCTCATATCTTTATCTTGTCCTATCACTCCAATCCCTCCTCAGGATCCCCCTAAGCGAAGGTGCCTCTGGCGTTTTGCCTCTGCTAGTTGGGGGGACCTGAGGCGGTATTTTGCTGATTTTCCTTGGAATGACTACTGCTTCCGTGTCAGAGACCCGTCTTTGTGTGCTGAGCGCATAACAGAGGTGATAGTGTCTGGCATGGAGGCGTACATTCCTCACTCTTTTTCTCGTCCTAAACCTTCTAAACCTTGGTTTAACACAGCTTGTTCTCGTGCTATACATGATAGAGAGGTGGCCCACAAAAGGTACTTAAGCCTTCCTTCACCAGAATCTCATGCACTTTATATTTCTGCCCGGAACCATGCCAAGTCTGTTCTCCAACTAGCCAAAAACTCCTTCATTAACAGAAAATGTCAAAACCTTTCAAGATCTAACTCCCCTCGTGATTTCTGGCATCTAGCCAAAAATATCTCCAATAACTTTGCTTCTTCTTCTTTCCCTCCTCTACTTCAACCAGATGGCACCACTGCTATCACATCTATTTCTAAAGCTGAACTCTTTGCTCAAACCTTTGCTAAAATCTCTACCTTGGACGATTCTGGGCTTGTTCCTCCCTCTCCTCCACCCTCTGACTACTTCATGCCTCGTATTAAAATTCTTCGTAATGATGTTTTCCATGCCCTCGCTGGCCTAAACCCTCAGAAGGCTTATGGACCTGATGGGGTCCCTCCTATTGTTCTCCGAAACTGTGCCTCCGTGCTTGCACCTTGCCTAGTCAAACTCTTTCAGCTCTGTCTGTCAACATCTACCTTTCCTTCTTGCTGGAAGTTTGCCTACATTCAACCTGTTCCTAAAAAGGGTGACCGCTCTAATCCCTCAAACTACCGTCCTATTGCTTTAATTTCCTGCTTATCTAAAGTTTTTGAATCTATCCTCAACAGGAAGATTCTTAAACATCTATCACGTCACAACCTTCTATCTGATCGCCAGTATGGGTTCCGTCAAGGCCGCTCTACTGGTGATCTTCTGGCTTTCCTTACTGAGTCTTGGTCATCCTTTTTTAGAGACTTTGGTGAAACTTTTGCTGTTGCCTTGGACATATCAAAAGCCTTTGATAGAGTCTGGCACAAAGCTTTGATTTCCAAACTACCCTCCTACGGTTTCTATCCTTCTCTCTGTAACTTCATCTCAAGTTTCCTTTCTGACCGTTCTATTGCTGCTGTGGTAGACGGTCACTGTTCTTCTCCTAAATCTATTAACAGTGGTGTTCCTCAGGGTTCTGTCCTGTCACCCACTCTCTTCTTATTATTCATTAATGATCTTCTAAACCAAACTTCTTGTCCTATCCACTCCTATGCTGATGATACCACCCTGCACTTTTCCACGTCTTTTCATAGACGTCCAACCCTTCAGGAGGTAAACATATCACGCAGGGAAGCCACAGAACGCCTGACTTCTGATCTTTCTAAAATTTCTGATTGGGGCAGAGCAAACTTGGTATTGTTCAATGCCTCAAAAACTCAATTCCTCCATCTATCAACTCGACACAATCTTCCAGACAACTATCCCCTCTTCTTCAATGACACTCAACTGTCCCCCTCTTCTACACTGAACATCCTCGGTCTGTCCTTTACTTATAATCTGAACTGGAAACTTCACATCTCATCTCTAGCTAAAACAGCTTCTATGAAGTTAGGTGTTCTGAGACGTCTCCGCCAGTTTTTCTCACCCCCCCAGCTGCTAACTCTGTACAAGGGCCTTATCCGTCCATGTATGGAGTATGCTTCACATGTCTGGGGGGGTTCCACTCATACTGCTGTTCTAGACAGGGTGGAATCAAAAGCTTTTCGTCTCATCAACTCCTCTCCTCTAACTGACTGTCTTCAGCCTCTCTCTCACCGCCTCAATGTTGCATCTCTAGCTGTCTTCTACCGCTATTTTCATGCTAACTGCTCTTCTGATCTTGCTAATTGCATGCCTCCCCTCCTTCCGCGGCCTCGCTGCACAAGACTTTCTTCTTTCTCTCACTCCTATTCTGTCCACCTCTCTAACGCAAGAGTTAACCAGTATTCTCAATCATTCATCCCTTTCTCTGGTAAACTCTGGAACTCCTTGCCTGCTTCTGTATTTCCACCTTCCTATGACTTGAATTCCTTCAAGAGGGAGGTTTCAAGACACTTATCCACCAATTTTTGACCACTGCTTTGACCCTTTTAGGGACTGGCATTTCAGTGGGCATTTTTTTTTATTAGATTTTTGTTGCCCTTGGCCAGTATCCTTCCTACATAAAAAAAAAAAAAAAAAAAAAAAAAAAAAACGCTCCAGTCGTGGCTCTACTTACTGGTACTGTGACAGGCGGCTTGCCCATCCTGACCCTCTCTAGTCTGACAGCTCTGTCTAGCTTGTCTCTCTGTCTGCTTCTGTCTATTCTCGTCTCCTACACCTCATAATATACACGTGCTGTTAGAGCGACCTTTTGCCCCAACAAGGCTTCCGTTGCTATAACATTGATTTTCCGGTACTTCGATCATTCAGTTAATTTTTCTGTAACTTTCAATAAGGTTGATTTTCCAGTAATTATATTTATTTTCTCATGCTTTGATCATACGGTTCATTTTCCTTGACTTTCAACAAAGATCATTTTCGAGGTTATCTTCCCATACTTCGATCATTCAGTTTATTTTCCCTTAACTTTCAATAAGGTTCATTCTCGAGTAGCTTTGGTAATCACTTCTTCTAATCAGGAACAAAGGGACGGCGGTTCCTATGGCGTGCCGGCTGTCCGTGTTGTCCACGTCACCTACTCCTGGTGACCTCTGCTTCTCTCGTATACTAATTCAGTGATGGCCACCTGGGTACCTCTTCTTGTAATCTTGTGCTAATCTCCGGCCCTGTTAGTCTTGTGATGACTCACCGCATCTTGTTGTTCTCTTCGGTGGTGACGTCACGTCTCGTCTCTTACCTGCCAGGGTGGTGATACCTTCTTGATACCTTCTGTCGTGTTTATCATCTTCTTCCCTCATTTATTCTTTCTACTTCTCGTTTCCCTTTTCATTTCTTCATTTTTGTTTCATTCGTGTCTCTTGTTACATGTTTCATTTCTTGTTTGTTGGGTTACAACAACGTCCCTATTCTTCCTCCACGGCCCCTCTCCTTCCTTCACTGCCTCTACTTCCCCTGGTTCTCCTTCCTTCACTGCTCCTCCACCGTCCCTCTTCCCTCAATTACCTTTCTTCCATCATTATTCCTCCTTCCCTTCACTGCCCCTCCTCCTTTACCTGCCCTGCCCTGCTCATCCATTCCCCTGTCCCCTTCCTTCACCACCCTCCAGCCTCTCCCATCCTCGCCACTCTCGAACCTTGTTTATCTAGTCTCTCTCTCTCTCTCTCTCTCTCTCTCTCGTCTATTCTTTCTTTTCGTTTTACTCATTACTTATGGTATCGTTTTCCTTCCTTTCGTTCTTCCTTCCTTTTTGTATTTATTTGATTTCCTTTCTTCGTTTTCTACCTTTCCGTTATTTCGTTTTCTTTTTTTTATCCCTCCTCCCTTCCTTTTTCATTTGATTTCTCCCCTTTTCTTTTCCGTTTATTCCTTTCCGCTCCTTTTGTTCATACCTTCCTTTCTTCTTTTATTCTCCGTTTTGCTTTTATTTTACTCATCTATTTATTATTTTTTTTTGGGGGAAGGCTTTGCTTTTATTTATTCCTTTCTTTTCTCCTAAGTTCCTTCCTTCCCTCCTTTCTCCCTCCCTTCCTCGCCCCCTCCCTCCCTCTCACCGGGCCTGCATCCTCGCATTTTACAGCCCACATCCACTTTACAAGATTGCCTAGTGTACTTTATCACAAACAGCCTCGGAAGAACCAAAATACAAGTTAGATATACTGTTTGTTCTTCATTTGTATTTTTTTGTGAGTGATCTAAACCCCGTGCTCTTATCTATTACTGTTTGTTCTTCATGTGTGAGCGATTTCAACCCCTTGTCCGTATCTTTTACTTCTTGTTTTTCCTTTGTATCCCTCCGAGTGCCCATGTCTATTGATTGGTGTTCGTTCTTCCTTCGTGTTCCTGTAGGAGTGACCTTTTAACCCTCACCTCTCTCTTCCTCAGCTGTGACACGAGGAGCAGCTCTATCAGCGACGGGGAGCGGTGGACGGTGGATGAATACTACGGTTCCCACGCCTTCTTCCGCATCACGTCCGACCCGCCGATCCTGGTGGTGGCCGGCGTGCGTCAGAAGAACTGTAAATGCATGGGACACACTGCTGTGTTCTGCGTGTAGCTGAGGTGAAGTACAGACGGTTGCATTGCCTCGGAGGTGCCACTTGCTCAAATTACGAATGGTTTAATCTTATTTTTTGCAGGCTGTGGAATATTACAGCATCTTGTAATAAGACAAATGGTATTAAAAACATGTAATTTACCGATAAGCATTACATGACAACATTATTGCAGTGATTAAAAGTACTCCTGTAAAATGCTACGTGGCATCATCGCTCAGCTGTTTTCAAGGTCGCTCGGACTCCCTCCCCCTTGCTCCCTAGTTTTGATGATGCCACGTAGCATTTTACAGGAGTATTTTTAATCACCGCAATAATGTTGTCATGTAATGATTATTGGTAAATTACATGTTTTTTAATACCATTTGTCTTGTTATAAGATGCTGCAACATTCCATAGCCTGCAAAAAATAAGATTAAACCACTTGTAATTTGACCAAGTGGCACCTCCGAGGCTGCAACAACACAACCACGTATCAGTCATTTCACAGAGCACGCCCGCGAGTCCCGTACATTTTCAACTCCTCTGGCGGGTGAACAAAGCCTTAAAATGCATATGTGTATAGAACATTTTCTGCTTAGAATTACACGTTCTTTCACATCTTTCAGCATTTGCAGAAACTCGCGTTACACCCTGTATATGAAATTGAAAGGTGGCGAACAAGCTGTTTCAATATATATACCACGGGAACAATAGACACCTGTAACCGCTTCACTCAGGGCGTCCAATCCCTTATGCTTTCGGATCCAATACCTTACATTCTTCACTTGTAGAATCCATTACCTTTTAAGCCTCTCTCTCTCTCTCTCTCTCTCTCTCTCTCTCTCTCTCTCTCTCTCTCTCTCTCTCTCTCTCTCTCTCTCATCTTTCCTCAAACTCATTCATATTTCACTTTTTTTTCCTATAATGCATTTTAATCTTATCTCTTCACTAATTAAGTTCCTTATGAATTAATTCGAGTGTTTCATTATAAGTTACAGAAGAGAAGCAAGTGATATTTCTTAATGGTTCGGTTTCAAATGGAAGGGAAGGGATAGGAGGTAGAAAAGGGTTATTGTGACAGATAAGGTAAAAGAGAGGGTTATTTTTTTATTTACCTGTGAAAAGTGTGTGTGTGTGTGTAATAATATGTTTTCCTCTCTCTCTCTCTCTCTCTCTCTCTCTCTCTCTCTCTCTCTCTCTCTCTCTCTCTCTCTCTCTCTCTCTCTCTCTCTAATCGTCATGATCCATCCCTGCTGCACCTAATCACAATCTAATGCCCTATTGTTTGATTTGTTTTCCCTAAGTGCTCCCCTCTTTACTCCATTTTTCCCCTTTTTTCCCTCTCTCCTCATTTTTCCTTTTGTCTTTATTCGTAATTTTTTCCTTTATTTTTTCCCATTTTCCTCTTGTTTCGCCATTTTTTTCTCATTCTCCCTTTCATCTCTTTTTTTTCATTTTCTTTCTTTCTTTTTTAGGGGCGTGACCTCCGCCGCTCTGCTTCATCAGCCTTCAAGTCCCGGCAATGAAACAATTCGTGTGAGGAAGACAGTTTCTGGTGCTACAGATGGAAACTGTTACTAGTGTGTACATATCTGTGGAAACCAAAGGATGTTTTCACTCATACCAAACCTTATAATCATGGAGATATCTCTCTTCCTGCACACAAAACTACAAGCACCTACTTACACACATACTCCTACACCAGCCTCGGAGTCCCCATCTGGTGAGCGGACCACAAATGTCCCCGGGTCAGACTGCTCTTCTGGTAACGACCCTAAATGTTTTGACATCCCTCTCAGTTTTTCTTCATAAACTTCTGCAACATTCGCGTTCAATCTGGAGAACACTGCCTCTCCTCTTCTAAACCTCCTCATCTTTTTTCTCACTGAAACTCAGGTGTCAGAGGCAACTGACAGTAGCCCCTTTTCTGTTCCATCCTACTTTCTCTATCCTCATTTTCGATCCAAAGCTGGATGTTGTGTTTATGTGCGCAATGACTTAACCTGCTTTCGTGCCCACGCTCTTGAATCTTCCGAGTTTTCCACCATCTGGCTACGACAACAGAGTCACTCTCATACTAAATTTATCTGCTGTATACCTCTCTCCTAACTCCTCTGACTATGAGAAATTCTTTGACTACTTAACTTCCAAAGTGGTTCACATTCTGACTCTCTTCCCTTTTGCAGGGATCTCCATTCTTGGAGACTTCAATGTTCACCACCAGCTTTGGCTTTCCTCTCCCTTCACTGACCATCCTGGTGAACTAGCCTTCAACTTTGCCATTCTCCACGACCTAGAGCAATTGGTGCAACACCCTACTCGTATTCCTGACCGTCTTGGAGATAGGCCCAACATTGTTGACCTTTTCCTGACCTCTAATCCTTCTGCTTATGCTGTTACCCTCTCTTCTCTGTTGGGCTCTCCGACCATGTCTAGTATCTGTATCTTGTCCTATCGCTCCAATCCCTCCTCAGGATCCCCTAAGCGAAGGTGCCTCTTATTTATCTGGCGTTTTGCCTCTGCTAGTTGGGGGAACTTGAGGAGGTATTTTGCTGATTTTCCTTGGAATGACTACTGCTTCCGTGACAGAGACCGTCTCTGTGTGCCGAGTGCATAAGAGGTGCATAAGAGGTGATAGTCTGGCATGGAGGCGTACATTCCTCACTCTTTTTCTTGACCTAAACCTTCCAAAACTTGGTTTAACATAGCTTGTTCTTGTGCTATACATGATAGAGAGGTGGCCCACCAAAGGTGCTTAAGCCTTCCATCACCAGAATCTCATGCACTTTACATTTCTGCCCGGAACCATGCCAACTCCAACTATCCAAAAACTCCTTCATTACAGAAAGTGTCAAAACCTTTCAAGATCTAACTCCCCTCGTGATTTCTGGCACTTACCCAAAACCATCTACGAGTATTGTAACTTTGCTTCATCTTCTTTCCCTCCTTTATTTCAACCAGATGGCACCACTGCTATCACATCTATCTCTAAAGCTGAACTCTTCGCTCAAACCTTTGCTAAAAACTCTACCTTGGACGATTCAAGGTTTGTTCCTCCCTCTCCTATGACAAAGGTGACTGTCAGTATATAATGGACATGGCACACTGAGGCAGCTGGTACAGCTTTGGCTCTAAATGTTATAATAACACTGTGCCACTTTGTTTACAAGTGACAATACAACTTGTCGTTCCTCAGACTGTTCTTTTCACGTAACAGCCTCAAACCAAATCCTGAAATACTGAACCAACATGAACCACCTCTGCTATCAAGTAGTCAGCACTGTGAAGGGTTGTACAGGTCCCCATTACCTCACTAAATAATAATACTTTCTGATCCAATCTGTCTGTCTGTGTGTCTGTCTGCTGTCATGGCTTAACCTGCTCTTCTTTCATCTGTAGCTTCCATTCTGTCTGCCGTCTCCCTGCATCCTCTTGTCCACCACACCATCCTCTCTTTTGTGTCTGCTGCCACTGTCTGTCTAGAAAAAAAGTTTTCTGCCAAACCTTGAACAACTACAACATGAACCACCTGTGGTCTAATCTTTCTCCAGCATTTCTTCTGTCCACTGTCACTGTCTGAACCAGTCACCTAACACACCATCCTTTCTGCCACGGTCATTCCTCTCTGATGCTCTTCTCTTTCTCCCTCTCTCAGCGTGGAGGCAGCACAGGCCTGGGCGTCCCCTGGCACCACGGCAGGTGTCAGTGAGGCAGGCGGGTGTTG
The DNA here is from genome assembly GCF_035594125.1 of Scylla paramamosain. Taxonomy (NCBI): domain Eukaryota; kingdom Metazoa; phylum Arthropoda; class Malacostraca; order Decapoda; family Portunidae; genus Scylla; species Scylla paramamosain. Next base: position 4,382,548 of record NC_087181.1, on the reverse strand, counting down.
CTTCAAGTCCTAGCAGTGTCACTTCACTGCTATATTGTTTTGTGCAGCGGATGATGCTACGTTTTTCATCACTTAGTTAGTTTAGAGTTTATTTTTGCTTGACGTTATTTGTGTTGGTAAGGCATTTCCATAACATAGTGGTACATATTCTGGGAAATAAGGAATTAGCAATACTAAGACATGCTTGAACAACACTCACCAGTGTGGAAGACTTGTCAGGGAGTGGCTGTAGTGGCTTCACTTGAAGCACGACCATGTTCTCCTCAACCCTTGGAAAGAGAACAATTTATCTGAAATTGAGATACAAAGATATTGGGAAAAATTTAAGTCTGAGACGCTGCAAAGTGTAGCTGACAGTGTACACGTCGTCATCAAGAGGAGAGGCTCTGCAATGAAACAGTAAGACACTCGTGAGGCTACTATCTTTTCTCAAGGGAAGAAGAGTGTGTCGTGTGTGTTAACAACGCCAGGCGAGCAAACATTTTTTGCATCAAGGGGGGTTGAACGATCCGGACATGAAAAAAATTCAAGTTTTTTCTTTTATGATTTTCTACATTTTTTTTTCCACTTTTGATATATGTAACTAACATTTTGATTAAAAAAAAAAAATCCCCTTATGTAACGAGGTCTTCTGTTAAGAAATTCCACGGTTTCGCCCGCCGCGAGACATGTATGAGAATTTATTTATTTTTTTTCTGACATACCCGTTCTTCTTCAGTCTCCTATGAATATCTACGGTTCTTTTGCTGCGTACAACATTAGAGAGCACGAAATTTTACGTCTAACTATTTTTTCAAATTTTTATACGAAAAATTAAATAATTATTTTTCCGTAAATCTAGCAAATAGTTAATGTGTCCGCATTAGATATCTTTTGCATTAATATTTTATTTATTTTTAAACAGTTAAACACTGGTTTTTATTTAAAAATAAGTCGAAATATAACAAAAATTGTTTTCACCCGCCTTCCCCACTCCCCCCCCGGTAATTAAGGGTGAAATCATGAATCCCTTTAGGTCTATGTACAAAACCAATCGGAGTAACTAAATTAATCTATGTCTGCTTTTTCAACATATTGTGATGTATATATCATGTGAATTTCAAGTCCTTAGCTGCAATAGGTGAATTATAGTCACCCCTTAAACTTTGACATATCTTAAAATGGCGGATTTTGGCATATAAAAATTATCTCCGTTGTTATTGCTGTTACACATATATGGGCTATTGCGGCTTATTGAACTATAAGAGGCGAACAAAGTCTGCTATCTTAATTTTGGCTTGGAGTTGATTTTGATTTCTGACAAATATTTGAAAGTAAATATTTGAAAGAGTTTTTATTTTCACTTTTCATCGAAAAAAAAAAAATCTTATCGTACAAAAAAAAAAAAAAAAACGATAGACATTGTTCTTCTATTGTTCTCCTGATCAAAATATTTTTTAAATGAATTGGTCAATAAATGAGGGAGGAAATACGAATTGAATATAGGCAATTTAACATGGGATTAGCGATCCTTCAACCCCCCTAAAGTGTATGAATAAAGGTGATTTGATGTGTAAAGACTGTAATTTGTAAAGATGAGAATGAATGGGAATAAATTATTTATATGACCTTGTGTCTAGCCAATGTTTGTAGGTGTTAAGGTGAAAGCACGAGGTGAGGTGACATCAGTATTGTCAAGTGTCTTTGTAAGGTACTCACATTAAAGTTTTCATTTCCTTAAATCAATCAAGATCTGGTGATAAAAAAAAAAAAAAGGCATTGCATCCTGTGCACTTTACTCTGTGCACGCCTTCCTTTCACTCTGGAATGCACATCTGTATATATTGTACTGCATTCACACTCACATATTTCAATAAAAATAAATAAATAAATAACAATCACAACAAAAAAGTGACCAATAAAAAAAAAAAAAAAAACAACAAACACAGGTGTGAAGTATTCTTCTCCGTTAACCTCCAAGATAACCACAGAACTGGTCTTCAGGAAAAAAAAAAGCAAGTAATAAAGATAAACACTATCACTCACGTAGAGCACAGCGTTACACCACAAAAAAAAAAAAAAAATGCAACAGACTTAGGAGGGTTCCTATCTACAGCAAGCGACTCCTAAATAAACTAGCTAGCTAACCACAACCAAGGAACCCGGAAGGGCTTATCTGGGTTCTTGTGATTGGATGATGTCCGGGTGGCAGTCTGGGGCAGGTGAGGTGGATGGCTGAGTGTAGGCGACCACGTGGCTATGCCTGGCGTCCTCCACGACCTTTTGGAGTTGTATGGGGTCACCTCGCCACTTCCGGGATGACCTGGGGTAGTTATCTCGTCACCTACAGCCCACTTCTGGTTCTTCATCACAATTCTTAGGGGTAGTTCATGGGTCACCTGCAATAGTAGTAGTAGTAGTAGTAGTAGTAGTAGTAGTACTGGTGGTGGTGGTAGTAGTAGTGGTGGTGGTGGTGGTGGTGGTGGTGGTGTTAGTAGTAGTAGTAGTAGTAGTAGTAGCAGTGGCGGTGTTGGTGGTGGTGGTGGTGGTGGTGGAAGTAGTAGTAGTAGTAGTAGTAGTAGTAGTAGTAGTAGTAGTAGTAGTAGTAGTAGTAGTGGTGGTGGTGGTGGTGGTGGTGGTGGTATTGGTAGTAGTGGTAGTGGTGGTGATGGTGGTGGTGGTGGTAGTAGATATGTTAGTAGTAGTAGTAGATCAAACAAATTTTTCTGAAGAAAAAAAAAAGCGACAGACAAACCCAAAATATTCTCTCTCTCTCTCTCTCTCTCTCTCTCTCTCTCTCTCTCTCTCTCTCTCTCTCTCTCTCTCTCTCTCTCTCTCTCTCTCTCTCTCAACATTCTAACAGGGTTGTAATTTTTTTTTCCTTATATATATATATATATATATATATATATATATATATATATATATATATATATATATATATATATATATATATATATATATATATATATATATATATATATATAAAGTGACTTATTTAAATCAGGTAAATTTTTTTTTTTATTTATGATTGTTTGCAATGATTATTTTTGTGAGTGTTGTGAGGGCATGTAGTGAACTTGGCTAATTTTAAGGAATGACGTCAGCCTACTATTGGCCACTGTGTAAAACTGGCAAGTTACATGACCAGGTAACATTTGCACCTCTTTTGGGAACAGTAACAGTCAATTCCTTCCTTCTCTTTACTAAGTATCATGCAAAGAACACAGAATTAATGAAGGAATTCCTTGCATCTCCAGTTATTTCTCCCACCATAGGATCTCCAGCACACACAATAAACAATGGAAGTCAGTCTCTCTCTCTCTCTCTCTCTCTCTCTCTCTCTCTCTCTCTCTCTCTCTCTCTCTCTCTCTCTCTCTCTCTCTCTCTCTCTCTCTCTCTCTCTGAGAGGTAAGAGAACACCATTTTCTTGTTGGACTGCAGGGTCATTCTAGAAGAGTAAGAAAAAGATGCAGAGGGCGCTGTTAAATCTTTAGTGTGAATGAAGGGCGGGCAAGCGCAGCTTGAGAAGGTAGGAGAGTGAAGAGTGTATGTAATCAGTGTGATGGCAAGATATATGTATACCTCCAATGTTTTGAAAGAAAGCACTCTATTCATCAATAGTGACCTTCACTAGTGTCTGGCATGGAGGCCTACATTCCTCACTCTTTTTCTCGTCCTAAACCTTCTAAACCTTGGTTTAACACAGCTTGTTCTCGTGCTATACATGATAGAGAGGTGGCCCACAAAAGGTACTTAATCCTTCCATCACCAGAATCTCATGCACTTTATATTTCTGCCCGGAACCATGCCAAGTCTGTTCTCCAACTAGCCAAAAAACTCCTTCATTAACAGAAAGTGTCAAAACCTTTCAAGATCTAACTCCCCTCGTGATTTCTGGCATCTAGCCAAAAATATCTCCAATAACTTTGCTTCTTCTTCTTTCCCTCCTTTATTTCAACCAGATAGCACCACTGCTATCACATCTACTTCTAAAGCTGAACTCTTCGCTCAAACCCTTGCCAAAAACTCTACCTTGGACGATTCTGAGCTTGTTCCTCCCTCTCCTATAGCCTCTGACTACTTCATGCCACCTGTTAAAATTCTTCGTAATGATTTTTTTTCCATGCCCTTGCTGGCCTAAACCCTCGAAAGGCTTATGGACCTGATGGGGTCCCTCCTATTCTCCGAAACTGTGCCTCCGTGCTTGCACCTTGCCTAGTCAAACTCTTTCAGCTCTGTCTGTCAACATCTACCTTTCCTTCTTGCTGGAAGTTTGCCTACATTCAGCCTGTTCCTAAAAAGGGTGACCGTTCAAATCCCTGAAACTACCGTCCTATTGCTTTAATTTCCTGCCTATCTAAAGTTTTTGAATCTATCCTCAACAGGAAGATTCTTAAAATCTATCACTTCACAACCTTCTATCTGATCGCCAGTATGGGTTCCGTCAAGGCCGGTTTACTGGTGATCTGGCTTTCTTTACTGAGTCTTGGCCATCCTCTTTTAGAGATTTTGGTGAAACTTTTGCTGTTGCCTTGGACATATCAAAAGCTTTTGATAGAGTCTGGCACAAAGCTTTGATTTCCAAACTACTCTCCTACGGCTTCTATCCTTCTCTGTAACTTTATCTCAAGTTTCCTTTCTGACCGTTCTATTGCTGCCGTGGTAGACGGTCACTGTTCTTCTCCTAAATCTATTAACAGTGGTGTTCCTCAGGGTTCTGTCCTGTTACTCACTCTCTTCTTATTATTCATTAATGATCTTCTAAACCAAATTTCTTGTCCTATCCACTCCTACGCTGATGATACCACCCTGCACTTTTCGACGTCTTTTCATAGACGTCCAACCCTTCAGGAGGTAAACATTTCACGCAGGGAAGCCACAGAACACTTGATTTATGATTTTTCTAAAATTTCTGATTGGGGCAGAGCAAACTTGGTATTGTTCAATGCCTCAAAAACTCAATTCCTCCATCTATCAACTTGACACAACCTTCCAGACAACTATCCCCTCTTCTTCAATGACACTCAACTGTCCTCCTCTTCTACACTGAACATCCTTGGTCTGTCCTTTACTTATAATCTGAACTGGAAACTTCACATCTTATCTCTATCTAAAACATCTATGAAGTTAGGCGTTCTGAGACGTCTCCGCCAGTTTTTCTCACCCCCCCCCCAGATGCTAACTCTGTACATGGGCCTTATCTGTCCATGTATGGAGTATGCTTCACATATCTGGGGGGGTTCCACTCATACTGCTCTTCTTGACAGGGTGGAATCAAAAGCTTTTCGTTTCATCAACTCCTCTCCTCTAACTGACTGCCTTCACCCTCTCTCTCACCGCCGCGATGTTGCATCTCTAACTGTCTTCTACCACTATTTTCATGCTAACTGCTCTTCTGATCTTGCTAACTGCATGCCTCCCCTCCTTCCGCGGCCTCGCTGCACAAGACTTTCTTCTTTCTCTCATCCCTATTCTGTCCACCTCTCTAACGCAAGAGTTAACCAGTATTCTCAATCATTCATCCCTTTCTCTGGTAAACTCTGGAACTCCCTGCCTGCTTCTGTATTTCCACCTTCCTATGACTTGAATTCCTTCAAGAGGGAGGTTTCAAGACACTTATTCATCAATTTTTGACCACTGCTTTGACCCTTTTATGAGACTAACATTTTATTGGGCATTTTTTTTTACATTTTTGTTGCCCTTGGCCAGTGTCCCTCCTACATAAAAAAAAAAAAAAAATAAAAAATAAAAAATTGCTATAATCATAATCATTTCTTGAGTCACTGTTTTCATTACACAAGGAATGAAGAAGCTGTTTATATGAATGTTCAAGGATAAAGCCTTTTCTTTGTGCAGCAGCAAACAGGACACAGGCTTTCATTTGTTACAGGAAAAGTTTCTCCTTTGTACAAGATATGAGTAGTATCGATTTCAATAAGAGTAGGTAAAAATGTTATGTTGTTTTGCAATCACAGATTTTCTTTATAATAAAAGAATATATAGATGACAGTTGTTAAGGATACTACATCTGTATGTTGAGCCGTGACTGAGACAAGTTTTATCATTACAATTTAGAGTTCCACCTTTGTATTTTGACCAGTTACAATGTCACTTCACAAAAGATACTCTTTCATTATTTTACCATCATTATTTTTGCCTCACATTAAAAATAATGATAATTAATAATCAACATTTGTTTAAAAGATCTGCGTTTCATTTTTGCCCATTATTTAGTGGAATTTATTGTTAGAAAAAAAATGGGAAAAAAAGTGATGAATGTTCAGCCAGTGGTACACACGGCAACCTTGAATAGTCTGAAATGTAACGGCGATGGTACGCGTGGCGACTAACGTGTTAAATATTTACTGACTTTACTCTCATTTTTTTTTATTCTCTCCACCCTAGTCTTTCTAACGACCAAATCCGTCACCTACTCTCTCTCTCTCTCTCTCTCTCTCTCTCTCTCTCTCTCTCTCTCTCTCTCTCCCAATGTCCCTAGAAATTACAACCTTCAATTCTCTCCACCCTTATCTTTCTTCCGTTCAAATCCGTCACCTATCCACTCCCCTCTCACTCTCTCTCACCTTGGCCTCGTACAGGTCCTCCACTTCGGGCCTGTTGTTCTTGAGTTGTTCTTCACGGTCCTCTCAAAGTTCTCTCAGCGAGTCTGAGTTTTGCTTCATATTCTATTTGTAACTTCCTAAACAGGCTCAGATATCTCCAGGTGTTTGCGCTTCTTCGTTTCTGTCACCTCTTGCTCCAACACTTGCAGTGGTAGTAGTAGTAGTGGTAGTAGTGGTAGTGGTAGAGGAGGCGGGGGTGCAGCATAATCAATTGCTGGCTCACAAAACACACAATTATCACATCGTTTCATTACACTTTCTCATTCATTTTTGTTTCTGCGGTGCTTTTTTACAGCAGATTTTCTTTTCATCTGTATTTTTCTTTTGTTTTCTCTCTCACTTTCCCTTTGTTTTGTTTACCTTGGTTTCTCTTTCGCCTTAGACTGGCCACCATTCTCTCTCTCTCTCTCTCTCTCTCTCTCTCTCTCTCTCTCTCTCTCTCTCTCTCTCTCTCTCTCTCTCTCTCTCTCTCTCAGCAGCGAAATATAGAATTTATTTTCCTTTTTTTTTTTGTTTTTGTTAACGTGTCGGGCACATGGTCTCAGTTTGGCAATGAACGGAGTGAATGGAGCAAGTTTTGATGTCGACTTGACGTCGAGGAAAATTGTTTACTTAATTATTATATATATATATATATATATATATATATATATATATATATATATATATATATATATATATATATATATATATATATACATTCGTGATTCGTTTTTTCTTTTCTCAAGCATTTTTCTTTTGTACTGAAAGAATTTTATATATATATATATATATATATATATATATATATATATATATATATATATATATATATATATATATATATATATATATATATATATATATATATATATGTCACGCATAATGTGGATAATTGCCTAATGTGAACATTAGGCAGTGAAATTGCCTAATGTTCACATTAGGCAATTTGTTTGCACGATGTTGACAATAGGCAACTTACTTGCTTAATGTCCACTTTAGGCATGATTTTCAAATTAGGCAAGGGTATTTTGCCTAATGTGAATTGAATGACAAACCAGTGTCTACAGTTTGGTTAGGTTAGGTTAGGTTAGGTTAGGTTAGGTTAGGTTAGGTTAGGTTAGGTTAGGTTAGGTTAGGTTAGGTTAGGTTAGGTTAGGTTAGGTTAGGTTAGGTTAGGTTAGGTTAGGTTAGGTTAGGTTAGGTTAGGTTAGCCCATATCAGCCCAGAGAGAGAGCACATCAGCATCGTCACGTCCGTAATCAATTGCGTCTCGGTATGTTTTCCTTATTCACATTGGGCAAAATTGAGCTGCATAATTTGAACAATAGGCATTTTTTGCCTAATGTTAACAATTTGTAAACTTTACGCAACCTACTTGCTTGATGTGCACATTAGGCAATTTTCTGCCTAATGTTCACATTAGGCAATTGTCCACATTATGCGTAACATATATACATATGTATATATATAAAAACACAATTTTCTTCCACGAGAAAATATAATATATGATAAACGAGCCATTACAAAAACACACTATTTAAACTCTCAGAAACCACAATGGCCAGAAATGCTCTTTACGACGCCAGTACTTCACTCAGGTATTAAACACCAGCACCGCATCACTTTTCTCTTGCTTTCTTTTCTACACTACCAGCGTGACGCCCTCCACGTCCCTGCCACCCACGCCAACCACTTCACACACATTAGAAAAACTGATTGAACAACACAACTCCACTCGTCTGCAGAGAGAGAGAGAGAGAGAGAGAGAGAGAGAGAGAGAGAGAGAGAGAGAGAGAGAGAGAGAGAGAGAGAGAGAGAGAGAGAGAGAGAGAGAGAGAGAGAGAGAGAGAGAGAGAGAGAGAGAGAGAGAGAGAGAGAGAGAGAGGAGGGGGAAGGGGAAGGGGGAGAGAACTGTATGGGAAGGGATGAGGGAGGAATGGCGGTGAAAGTAGATGAGAGAGGGCTTGTACCCATAGGTAGGTAAGGACAGGTAGGAACAGACTCTGTTAAACATCACGGAAGTTGTCCTTTGTTTATTTAGTACAGGACACTTCCCTGTTCGTCTGAACAAATATCGCCAACTAACACAACAGCAGGCGCCATCCTGACCACGTGGTTCTGATGCAAATGTTGATGTTATGTCTACTGTAGGTCCTCTGTATGTTAGCCGGCAGCACCTACAGAGGCAGAGAGAGTAGAGAAGGAGTGACGCTCGCTGAAAGTGGCCGCGTCCTCCGAGCCCTGCCGGCCGACGGAGGGCCACAGCGTTAGTGTGTGCACAGACTCTGAACAAATTATAAAATTAAGTGAAGTAATGTCGCTGTTTCACTGACACAAAACAGTGACGTATTGTTAATCTCTCCAGTAATCAGAGACCAATCACCACCACGTTACTACACTACCCCGTAACGAGTGAACTCTTGTTGGTGTAAATTGTATATATGGACTTGATTCAAACTTTCTTTCAAGCCTACTCATATCACGCTACCTTTGAATCACAAATGTTGCTGCTGCTGCTGGCGTGACAAACAGCCGAGTAGGGGAACAGGCTGCGGGTGAGTGAATATCAGAGGGACAGGAGTGAGGAAGGAGCGGAAGAGTGGATGATGGAAGGATAAGGATAAAAGGATGAATGAGGGATGAGAGAGAGACTTGAGGAAGCAATAAGAGTGACTCTGGCTGAATGGTTGAGGGAGGGAGGGAAGGAGTAAGTGAGGGATGAGGCTGAGAGGATAGCTGGCTAATTCCCGAGAGAGAGAGAGAGAGAGAGAGAGAGAGAGAGAGAGAGAGAGAGAGAGAGAGAGAGAGAGAGAGAGAGAGAGAGAGAGAGAGAGAGAGAGAGAGAGAGAGAGAGAGAGAGAGAGAGAGAGAGAGAGAGAGAGAGAGAGAGAGAGAGAGAGAGAGAGAGAGAGAGAGAGAGAGAGAGAGAGTGCCCCTGCCACCACCACCAACCACCACCTTTCATCACCAGTTGTTACCTTCAAGCTGCCATCGCATACGTATTGCCTTCATTCCCTATTACGGAACAGATGTGACGCCTGAATACTACTGATGCCGCCGCCGCCGCCGCCGCCGCCACCACTACCACCACACCAGTCTATTAATAAATAAAACCAATATTCCTGTTCCTGTATTTTGTCTACGTAATGAAACAGCGGAGGAAAGCATCACGTAGACAGACAGGCACACATTGGTCTCGCCATCAGTCCTCCATCAACAGACAGACTGACTGACTGACTGACACTGACTGACTGACATTGACTGAGTGACTGAAAGACGGACAAACAGATAGACACAGATTGCTCTCTCCACCAGTCCTCCATCAACTGACTGACTGACCGACTGAGTGATTGATTGAAAGACGGACAGACAGACACAGATTTGTCTCTCCACCAGTCCCCCATCAACAGAATGACTGACTGAAAGACGGACAGATAGATAGGTGGTGTACTCGTATTTATCTGCTCAGCTTCCCAACTTACACACACAGGTCATTGTATAGATGAAATTGTTTAAATATACACACATTTCCTAATACAATTAATTTTCTATTGCAAGTTTACATAAATAGTCCAATAATTGTATTCAAAACCACAGATTACTACCTTTCATTACGTGTGGAACTTCATTCTCAAATAAAAAAACATTATATACTGACTCAAAATAAGGTAACACTCACCTGGGACACGAGAAGCAGGGGAGACCAGGCGAGAAAGAGCGGGGAGAGGGTGGCAGGCAGGCTAGGAAGGGAGCGGGGAGGGAGGAGAGGGGAGAGAAAGAAGGCCTGAAGCAGGCAGGTGAAACAAGCGAACGAGTGACTACAGTTTGCTGATTACAGGAGTACACACACACACACACACACACACACACACACGACCATCTTCCTATAAACCCTGACAACCGTAGCATCACCACCACCACACCACCACTCCCAACTAGCACCACCACCACATCACCACCCCAACCTCTCAATAACCACAACACCGTTACGTCCGCTACCCCCACCACTGTTACACAACCACCACCATCCCCAACAACCACAACCACCTTTACCACAAGCCAGTCACGTTCACCATCACTACCAACACCCCCTACAACCATTCCAACCATACCAAACACCACCACAACCACCACCTCAACCCAGTCACGTCCGCCATAGCCATCTCCACCTCTCCCTTCCACCATCCTACTCTCCACATCTCTCTTCCACTATCCACTCCTCCCTATCCACCACTAGGCCATACTCACATCCACCTCTCCCTCCACATCGCAGTCCACCACAACATGCTCGCCAAGGATAAACGCAACACTGCTTCACCGCCGTAACACAACCGGAGACTTGTCACGTCAGCGGGCGCAGGGCGAATGGCTGAGGAGGCGGCAAGGAGAGAGCATCACGTGACTTGAATACTTGGTGCTGATTGGTGGAGACTGTGGTGAGGTAATTGTCACTAAGAACAGAGCCACTCTCGCAATACTACTTGTAATGATACAAAATAATAGAATCACGATTATATTAGCAGTAGAAGACACTTACCAATACAGTGTGAGGCAAGAAGTAAGGACAAATGAAGGGTACGTGAGCTTTACGAAGAGTACAAAACAAAACGGAAAAATAGAACGCTCTGATTGGCAGACGTGAAGCAGGCCAACACAACAACTTTCGTATTTATTGAGGCTTATATGTATAAGATTTGAAATAGCGACTTGAAACTAATGAAATAACGTAATGCATGTAGTGTGGGTGTTTTCACCAATGAGAGACAGGCTAATGCTGCGAGATAAAGAAAAAAAAAAATACAATACAGTCACTGGGGGAATGTAGGAAGGTAGTCTCAGGTATCATAAATGCACTTGTTTTTCATGAAGCAAGGTGTACTCGTTACGTGCCTGTATTCTGAAAAGCTTTGCTTTCTCACCAGACTATTTTCAAAGGCCACAGAGATAATTACCTGGGTTTTCAAGACTGCTTCTCCCGTTGATGCTGTAGAGACCTCACCAGTCTATCACTAGAACCGTAGAAACACTCTTAAAACTCGTGTAATTTCAACTACAGCCTCTTGAAAGTAGTCGGGGTGCGGGCAGAAATGTTTCGCGATACGGTGGATCGTGAAACATTTCTTTTGGCACTTTTGTTAGAAATACAGGTAGGGAAACTGCTTCATTAAGTAGGAGCCGTCTTTACACACACACACACACACACACTGTTATCTTAACGCGTTCACTGTCAATCCATTCACTACTACTGAATAAAAAGGAAAGAGGTGGAAAAAACCCAGTTGACTTGCAAGAGAGAAAAAGAAATGGAAGAAATAGATAACCGAAGACAAGGATGAGGAGGAGGAAGGGGAGCAGGGAAAAGAAAAATAGATGAAGAATGAAAGGAACAAACATCTGAACACAAAAAAATAATTATATGGAAAGAAATGCTGCATATACTTATGAAAAAGATTTATAGAAAAGTACACTAAGAAAAGGGAAAGTCAAAATAGGAACAAAAAAAAAACAAAAAAAGACCAAGGAAAAACATCGAAGACTAATCTAGAAAGAAAAAAAGTAGAAGTTGGGAAGCCTCAATAAAGTCAATCAGTCGGCAGTTGTGAATAGCAGAGTCACTGGAAGACAACTCTGCTTTTCATTATTCTTGGATATGACCTTGTTGTTGGGAAGCCTCAGTCAAGTCAGTCAGTCAGTTATCAGTAGAGGTGCTGCAAGACTCCTTTGTTCTTCTTTATTCTTGGACAGGAGTAAGCATTCGTCTTGATAAGTGAAATAATAACATTTGCATGTATAAAATCGTATTCGATATTACCTTCTAGAATGGGTGTTTTATTGTATGTGGCGCGCGCACACACACACACACACACACACACACACACACACACCGCTGATGACACCGCCTTACTTCTGATTTCTCTAAAGTTTCTGATTGGGGCAGATTAAACTTAGTAATGTTCAATGCCTCAAAAACTCAATTCCTCCCTCCATCTATCAACTCGACACAACTTTCCATACAACTATCCCCTCTTCTTCATTGACACTCAAGTGTCTCCCTTTTCTACACTGAACATCCTCGGTCTGTCCTTTACTTATAATCTGAACTGGAAACTTCACATCTCATCTCTCTAGCTAAAACAGCTTCTGTGAAGTTTGGTTTTCTGAGTCGTCTCCATCAGTTTTTCTCATCCCCAGAGCTGCTAATTCTGTACAGGGGCCTTATCTGTCCATGTATGGAGTATGCTTCTCATGCCTGGGAGGGCTTCCACTCATACCGCTCTTCTAGACAGAGTGGAATCAAAAGCTTTTCGTCTCATCGACTCCTCTCCTCTAACTGACTGTCTTCAGCCTCTCTCTCATCGCCGCAATGTTGCATCTCTACCTATCTTCTACCGCTATATTTCATGCTAACTGCTTCTCTGATCTTGCTAACTGCTTGCCTCCCCTCTTCCAGCGGCCTCGCTGCACAACACCTTCTTCTTTCACTCAAAACTATTCTGTCTGTCTCTCTAATACAAGAGTATTCTCAATCATTCATCCCTTTCTCTGGTAAACTCTGGAACTCCCTAACTGCTTCTGCATTTCCTCCATCCTATGACGAACTTTTTCAAGAGGGAGGTTTCAAGACACTTATCCTTTAATTTTTAATTACCGCTTTTGACTCTGTTCGGGGAACTTTTTTTTTCTTTATATATATATATATATATATATATATATATATATATATATATATATATATATATATATATATATATATATATATATATATATATATATATATATATATATATTCTTCCTCTTGGCCGGTGCCTTTCCTCATCAAAAGAAACTGTTCATACTTTCTGTTCCACTTTAAATTACTTAAGTTACTTTTTAATTGCTTTCCTAAGCTGATTTACATATAAATATGAGGAATAAACAAACAAATAAATAAGCCCCCAAAAGACAACAAAACCCAAAAAATCCCAAAAAAAACCAAGTGGATTTAAAAATAAACCGGGTTTTTTCCAACCCTGGTGTGTGTGTGTGTGTGTGTGTGTGTGTGTGTGTGTGTGTGTGTGTGTGTGTGTGTCATTAACAGTAGATGATATAGTCACCTTGATGTGTTTCCCCTCTTTAACACAAAACTCACACCTTTCTTTACATTCTCTCTCGGTGAGACTCTTGGTGTAACAACAAGAATCGACACTTAGGAAAACGATGGCTAGGATAAGTGTGATTGTGTGAAGAGGAGGTCTATGCAGACAATTAGTGGATATTTCTTTCCACCGTCAGGTTTTGCCCTTGATCTTCATCAAGTGTGTTTTGCCCCTGATCAACCTCAAGTGGGTTTTGCCCTTGATCAACCTCAAGTGTGTTTTTCCCTTGATCTATCTCAAGTGTGTTTTGCCCTTGATCTACCTCAAGTGTGTAGAAAAAGAAAAAAATGCGAACATCGTAGGGATAATCAAAAAAATATTTGACATTTTGAGTGTATTTACCTTGAGAATCACTAAGACAACAATGAAATGATTTACAAGACAAGCATTACAGGGAAAACTTAAGTGTGACTGGGACTTTTAGTTTACGCAATGAATTGTCAAGAGTGCACTCAATCTTTGACACACAACGCCAAGGAGTGACTTGTCAGTTCTGCAATGCAAACCAGAGCTGACAACACAAACATCACCGTGATGTGCTTGGTGACAACTGACACACACACACACACACACACACACACACACACACACACACACACACACACACGTACACTCATTACAGGTGATCCACCAAAGTGAAACTTGATCAGTCTTCCTTTCTCATTCTATCACTCAACCAAACTGTATGCAAAACGCTAACTTTTTTATTTTATTTTATTTGTGCTCTTATGTACATTTTGAACTTGACTAATCCTCCTCCGAGTCCCGTGTTTGTAAACGTTCCGGTGCTTCGCGGTGTTCACTTGGTCTCCTGCTACTTTGAGTTTCAACTCCTTCATTTTGGGCCACTTCTTGTTTTTATTTATTTATTTTTTTTGTTTCGTTTTGTTTTGTTTTTGATATTTGTATTTTTACTTTTTTTTTTTATTCATTGACATACATTTTTGTTTCTTTCATTTTTTTTTTTGTTTTTCATGTTTCGTATTTCTTTTATCTGATTCTTGCTTTTTTTTTTCTGTTTCTTTACCTGTTGACATGTATTTTTTTTTTCTTTTTAAGTTTTTATTTTTTTTATTTTTTTTTAATATATTTTTTATTTTTTTATTTATAGTTTCTATGTTTTTTTTATTTTATTCTTGTTTTTTTATTCGATTTTTTTTTCATTTTCCTTTATTTTTTAATATTGTTATTTTTAAATTTATTTTATTTTTTCTTTGGTTTTTACTTTGTACTTGTCTCTTTTTGTTTGACTTTTTCCTTATTTATTTTTTAACTTTTAGATTTTTATTTATCTTATTTTATTTTATTTTTTTTATTTTTTTATTATTCTTGTCTTTTTTTCATGTTTAGCATTCTTTCTTCTCTTTACTTATTGACACTTTTCTTCTTTTGGTTTTCTTTTGTTTTCTTCTGTTTTGTTTTCTTTTGTTTTCTTTTTTGGTATTTTGTATTTTCTTTGGTTTTCATTTTACTCTTGTTTTCTGTTTTGGGTATTTTATACTTTTTTTGTTTTTGTTTTTCTTGTTGTTCTTGTTTTTGTCATTCTTGTTGTTCTTGTCAGTCTTGTTTTTGTTGTTGTCATTCTTGTTGTTGTCATTGTTGTTGTTGTTGTTGTCATTGTTGTTGATGTTGTTGTTGTCATTGTTGTTGTTGTTGTTTCTTATTGTTGTTATCATTGTTGTCATCTTTTCCATTGTTACCGCCTTTATCACCTTTATCACTCTTGTTACTCTTGCCGCTCTTGTTGCCTTTGCCACGCTTCCTGCGGCCTCCCTTGTTTTTCGCGAGCTGCGTCCTATTCAGTGTCTGGATACAACAGCTTCTTCAGCTCCGCGAGAGCGTCAGCCACGTCCTCAGGCACTGATGTCACAGTGCCGCACCCCTCGGCCTCACCCATTGTTGGGGGTGCCACCTGCACGTCATACATGCTCTCCACAAGAAGGCGGCAGCCCTGCAGCAGCGGATCTCTCTCTCTCTCTCTCTCTCTCTCTCTCTCTCTCTCTCTCTCTCTCTCTCTCTCTCTCTCTCTCTCTCTCTCTCTCTCTCTCTCTCTCTCTCTCTCTCTCTCTCTCTCTCTCTCTCTCTCTCTCTCTCTCTCTCTCTCTCTCTTTCCTCTCTCTCTTTCCTCTCTCTCTCTCTCTCTCTCTCTCTCTCTCTCTCTCTCTCTCTCTCTCTCTCAACAGTGTTAATCAAACGTTCATTTCTAGCTCCGCCCTCGTGGACACGGGTCTCAATAATGCCGGCGGGCGGGAAAGGCGCCGTACGCAGCCTCCTCCCACGTGGTTACGAAGGGATGCCCGTGGGTCCCAAACACCCGCACGGAGGGCGAGGGCCAGACGGGCGTCCTATCGGATACCGGCTGTTAGTGGGTGCCCGCGACGACCCAGTCCTCGCTTTTAGTCCTGGCGGCTAATGCCTTGCGGCATTAGCCTCGTAGCGCTCGTCCCGCCACGAGTCGCCGGGGCAGCAGTAGCTTTAGTCACCAAGGGATCCCCGTCGCTCCCAGACGCCCGCGCTGAGGGCGAGGGCCAAATGGGTGTCCTGTCGGGTGTGCGAGTCTCCTCGGTGCAATCAGCGCGCGAGGTTTTCTCGGCACACGGCAGCCGAGCAACACTCTTCATCCTCGCAGCTGATGCCTCATTTTCTGCTGCTGCGCGAGTTTCTTCGAGCTTCGCAGCAGCCTCGCCTTCTGCTGAAGCTTTAAGAGCTTCAGCTAAGGCCTTGCGGCGGGCCCTTTGCACCTGGGAGGTGCTCAACTTGATCTCAGTGGCTAGAGCTGCAATAGCCTTATTTTCTGCTGACACGCGAGTTTCCTCGGGCTTCGCGGCAGCCTCGCTTTCTGCTGAAGGTTTAAGAGCTTCAGCTAAGGCCCTGCGGCGGGCTCTGCCCTTCTGAGTGGCACTCATCTTGATCTCAATGGCTGCAGCTGCAGCAGCCTGATTTTCTTCTGAGGCGCCTGTCTCGCAGTGAAGTATCACACTGTAGGGAAGGCAGTTTGTCTGCGGGGCGAACACGTCCAGGCCTTTCTCCTCCGCCTCATCCACTTCCTGAGCCCAGGTCTTGACAGCCTTGGGCTCCAGCTGCAGGTACACGTGGGCTGAGGGCAGGTCATCCATGTGGAAGAAGACGACGCGGTCCGTGGCCTGCGTCAGGAGGTGGTCTGTGTCGTGCTTGTTGGTGCCCATGACCAACGTAGCGGGAGGGTCGACGACAGCGGAGCTATGGAAGGTGCGGGCGGCGCCTTGCGGCCACAGCAGCAGTTCGTGTGTGGTGGAGGGCGCGCCGGAGGGCGGGGCGGTAGCCATCATGCTGTTGTTCTCGGCCTTGCCTAGGGAGGCCTTGCCCTGACATGCAGGCCGCGTACACTCTTCCCAAGACGACTGCTTGGAGCCTGAGTCGTCAGCGACATCGTCGTCGAAATCAGAGTCGCTGTCGTCAGGCTCTTCCACTGCAGGCTGGGCCGCCATGCTCTTGTCCCGCACAGGCTGTTCCTTCACAGCCTCTTCCAGCACAGCCTCTTCCATCAAATGCTCTTCGATCTCCTGCTCCTCCATCAGATGTTCTTTGACCTCTTGTTCTTCCATCAGATACTCTATGACCTCTTGTTCTTCCATCAGAGGCTCTTTGACCTTTTGTTCTTTCATCACATGTCCTTCGACCTTTTGTTCTTCCATCATATGATCTTTGACGTTTTGTTCTTCCATCAGATGTTTTTCGACCTCTTGTTTTTCGAGTAGATGTTCTTTGACCTCATGTTCTTTCATGAGATGTTCTACACCAGGTTCTTGCATAACAGGTTCCTTCACAATAGTTTCTTCTCTAGCAGTAGATTCTTGCACTATAATTTTTTCCATAACGTGTTCTTCCTTAAAATGTTCTTCCTTAAAATGATTTTCCTTAATATGTTCTTCCATAACAGTTTCTTCCTTAAGATGTTCTTCCATAACAGTTTCTTCCTTAAGATGTTCTTCTTTAAGATGTTTTTCTTCAAGATGTTCTTCCATATGATGTTCTTCCTTAAGATGTTCTTCCATAACATGTTCTTCCATAACAGTCTGGTGCACCGCAGACTCTCCGAGATGAGTCAGCACAGGCAGAGACTCTTCCAGGGAAGTGTGTATCATAGCAGGCTTTTCTTGCCCACGCTTCTTGCGTGTGAACAGCCGCAAGAAGGCGTGGATGAAGGCGCAGCATCCAACCTTCCTGGGTGCCTTGTTGCGCTTGTCTGGCTTGGTTTTGTTCATTGCTTCTCGCTTTGATGAATTTGCGTGTTTCTCTGGACTGATTGTCGCCACTGTCTGTTTCTCTCCACTAACTGCTGTCACCGTCTGAGTCCCGGTCATGCCATAGAGTTACACAGTGTCTCTTTTTCGGCAGCAGGTGCGGCAGGGTTATGTTTAGCAGGAATTGGGCCCCACCAAGCAAAACAAAAGGAGATTGGAGTTAGCGCCCCACGGCTGCTTGGAGTGGCGCCTGTGATTGGCTGGCGTGGTGGATGATGGACAGTGATTGGTTGGCGTTGTGAGGATTTAATTGGGTGGTAAATATATATATATACGAGTATATACTCGTATATATATATATATATATATATATATATATATATATATATATATATATATATATATATATATATATATATATATATATATATATATATATATATATATATATATATATATATATATATATATATATATATATATATATATATATATATATATATATATATTAGAGGTGAAAAGGATAAACATTCAGAGTTTTTTTTTTTCATCACTTTATTGCTTCCAACGTTTCACCCTCACGGAAGGCATCCTCAGGCATTGCATGTTGTGGAGTAGGTGTATAGTCCTTACTCCATCAGACTCCACCTATATATATATATATATATATATATATATATATATATATATATATATATATATATATATATATATATATATATATATATATATATATATATATATATATATATATATATATATATATATATATATATATATATATATATATATATATATATATATATATATATATATATATATATATATCATGCAATGCCTGAGGATATATATATATATATATATATATATATATATATATATATATATATATATATATATATATATATATATATATATATATATATATATATATATATATATATATATATATATATATATATATATATATATATATATATATATATATATATATATATATATATATATATATATATATATCCTCAGGCATTACATGTTGTCGACTCTGCTTTGTTATCTGTTTTAATTCTACTGTTAATATATCAATGTAATGTGTCCCTAACGTATAACGCGACGCCTCCTCCTCTCCTGTTTTCCCTATCTTTATAGAACAATGTATAACCATCTATCTTAACCTCTGGATTAAATACCTTTCCTCACATATCTAGCCAAGTTTCAGTTAAAGCAATGATATCAAATTTCTCTACACACACTATTCTTCTAAGCAAGACTATTTTATTCAAAATACTGCTACATTTTGTGTGGTAAATACTTAAGCTATTTCTCACCTTCCCTGAGCTAGCTACCTTTCTAGATTTAACTAATTTATCCTATGTTTACTCCTCACAACACCTTCTTCCCACAACCCTTTCCCGTATATGAAGTGAGTTATGGCAAATAATTGGCGCATTTTGTGCGCTCGAGCTCCATCTGTAGTGATGAGGCGATAGTTGTGCGAGTTGCGAGGCAGAAACCTTCGCCCACATGCCGATAAATCGAAATATGCAAAATACAGCAAAAAAAGGTGAGTCTGACGAAGAAATTAAATAAAATAACAAAGATACGCCTTCAAAAGTTACCAAGAAGTATTTCCGAAAATGAAATCGAAACTTTTATATACGATGCACATCAAAAGGTGCTCCTGGCCAAATCATCGTTGTGCCCTCCAGGGCCAGGCGGGAGCGGTGGGGTGTACAGATGTGCGGTAACAAAAATAGAGCCCCCTCGCTCCGCTACGGGAATGATCCCTCCAAAGATATTAAATACGTTACTAAATGATTAAGAAAATCATGAATTATCTTTCATTCGCTGACAAGGAAAATAAAAACGTGAGGAAAACTAATATTTTCAGAAATCTACAACGACGAGCCTCTAAAAAAAGGGAGACAAATAGTGTGGGCCGGCTCTAGTCATCAAGGCCCACGTCACCTTGACTTTTCAAGGCGACAATCAACACACACAGAGACAAATAAGAACACTTCACAGAACTATACAAGCTTTCCTCTCTTTGATTTTACTTGAATAAAGCTGCAACAAAGGTTATGACGCTAAAAAGTTACCTTAGGTTAGGTCACAAATATCATGGTGGTGGCGCTTCCCGGGAAATCAGAGTTAAAAATAATATCAATACCAATTGAACAAAGAAAATATAAATATCTTTTCTCCATAGAAGGAGAGTTTTTTTTTTTTTTTTTTTTTACGTGGAAACCAAATTCACACTAAATGAAATGTGTTACAATAATAGTTTCCAAGGACACTTTATCATAACGTGCAAAATAGTATTAATCTACATAACGGTAAAACACACTAAAGGATAAATAGGCATATAAATTTGAAGATCTGATATTTGTTACCTAAAAAAGTCTTCAAGTGAATATTCCTGTTATTGTGGATTTTATTGTAATTGCATCTTTCCTTTCTTCACTCATATATTCGTACATACAATATATATATATATATATATATATATATATATATATATATATATATATATATATATATATATATATATATATATATATATATATATATATATATATATATATATGAACGAACGCAATAATAACGGCTAATTGTTAGGTTTCAACTGAATCTCTAAATAAATATTTATACCAAAAAGATGACATCATTATAGAAAATATCCTTTTCTCTATGCATACACTAAAATAAGCACACGAATACTGGAATACAAAAATTATAGTTTTGAAAAGAATCTTTGTTAATCCTCAAAGGACTTTTTTCCCTGTAAGATGTAGCAATGAACATTATACACTAAATTTACATTCTTTCTTCTTTCATATATATATACCATAGGGAGGCAGAAAAATGAGAGACAAAACAACGCTTTGGAAAAAAAAATTAAACTAATCCTTCCATGGATAATAGTACTGACACGATACCATGGAAGCACATCCTTTCTTTCCTTAATAGATTCGTGGGAAGCTGACAGGAGAAAGGCAGGCAACAGTGACAGGTTTCCGTTGACATGGAAAAAAAAAAAATTTACAGTGAGTTCCAAAATAGTGGGGCACATGATGTAATGAAGCAGGTACTCACTTTCCTCCTGCATGTGTTGGGAGTGTTCACCGCGGCACCACCTGCCATCCTTTCCTGAAAATATCAAAACATCCACATAAAAAAGTGATGCAGCTTCACTATTCTAAAAAAAGCTAAAAATGAAGCATCATAAACAGAACCACCAGAAATCCTTTACTGCATGAGTTAACAACATACACATGAACAAAAGAGGAAAGAATAAATACTGAACAAAAACACGAAATGTCATAAATAAAACGTGTCAAATTCCTCCAAGCAAGAACACATGGATACATGGAAAACAACACTGAAAACAGAACACACTTCAAACGCTGAGAATGTTAAATATGCACAACAGCTGCAACAAAATAAAACGAACAAACACCATTACATATATAACAAGATCAAATAAGAAAATAAAAAGAAGCAAAAATAATAAATGTAAAGCTTGCCAACATTCAGCGGTACAAACCTAAATACAACAGCAAAGATATACTTAGAAAATAATAAGTACCACTTCAGTCTAGCCATAAAAAGTATTCACGGCACAAAACATGAAAATAACTTTTGAGTATCTCCGCCAAGGTGGCCTGACTCATCTATTCTTCTTTCTTTATTGTTGTTCAGTAATACAACACCTCCGCCTTCCTCCGTTTGTGGTTCTGATAACAACAACAACAAAAACAAAAACAACTCTCACCACTCCTAGTTAGATACCTCCCTTTTCGAGTAGTTACTGCGAGGACACAGGATGTTCCCTATAACGTCTTACACAACAAAACAACAACAACAACAAAGGCTCCAGAGACCACACAGATATCGTAGTTGCTGTTGGTTCTGGATGTCACCGCTTCTTGGTAAGAAGCGAACACCTGTGAGATCCACCCTCCTTCATGCTTGTGCTGCTAACTCGTCTGGATGAACCAATACATTTAGTGTGATACCTTTCACTGGACCTGCCTAGTATAGTATAGAATACTATACTAAATACTATACATTATATACTATAGTATAGTATATATATATATATATATATATATATATATATATATATATATATATATATATATATATATATATATATATATATATATATATATATATATATAAAACCCAAAACCTTTAGAGTTCCTTTAATCTCCTGAAAAGTGTACATCATGATGAACTTTTCAAATTTAATATATATATATATATATATATATATATATATATATATATATATATATATATATATATATATATATATATATATATATATATATATATATATATATATATATATATATATATATATATAGGGGCGGAGGAGAGAGGGAGGGGGAGATGGGTGTGAGTATGGTGGATTCCACTATCCAAGTCATTGATATACATTAGAAATAATAATGGCCCTAATACTGATCCCTGTGGCACCCCACTGATTACATGACCCCACTCGGATTTCGAGCCGTTTATTACCACTCTCTGTCGCCTGTCACTAAGCCATGACCCTATCCAGCCTAACACCTTCCCATCTATCCCGTGTGCCCTAACCTTTCTCAGGAGCCTTTCATGGGGTACCTTGTCAAATGCTTTACTAATGTCCAGATACAAGATATCATAACTATCACCATTATCTACTGCCTCGTACACCTTACTATAAAAACTTAACAAGTTTGTCATGCAAGACTTCCCCTTCGTGAAGCCATGCTGTGACTGATTTATCAAGTTATGTTTGTCTAAATGTTCCCTAATGTTCCTCGCTATTATTGACTCTAACATTTTACCTACAACTGAAGTTAAGCTGACAGGTCTATAATTAGACGCTAAAGTTTTATCTCCTTTCTTAAAGATGGGTACTACATTAGCCTGCCTCCACATTACTGGTACCTCACCCGACTCCAGTGATTTCCTAAAGACAGAAACTAACGGCTCACTAATAATCTCTTTACATTCCTTAAGTACTCTGGGGTATATTTCATCAGGTCCTGGTGACTTGAACTTTTTTTAGCCTATCTATCTTCTGTTTCACTATCTCCCCAGTTATGGAAATATCTGTCAGCTTCTCATTCTCATCTGCTCTAAACATATGTTCACTATCTGGCATATCCTGCATGTTTTCCTGGGTGAAGACAGTTAAAAAACAATCATTCAGAAGTTTACTAATCTCCTCCCCAGAACTAACCAGCTCCCCATCTGCTACCTTTAATGGACCTACAGTATCCTTATTCTTCGTCCTGTATACCTGATAAAATCCCTTGAGGTCCGTCTTCGCCTGGCTGGCTACCTTGGATTCATAATTGTCCTTAGCTTTCCTCGTTAACTTCCTGACTGTTCTAACTAATTCATTATATTGTGTCCTTAAAACTTCTTTACCTTCCCTTAATCTCCTATATATATTTCTCTTACGCCTTATATAATGCTTTAACCTAGCAGTCATCCATTTAGGGTCATTTTTTTGTGATCTTATTGTTCTATACGGGATATTTGCTAACTGACCTGTATGAACTTTATCTACGAAATATTTATACAATTTATCTACATTTACTTCACCTAGTCCCCTCATCTCGTCCCCTACCATCCTCTCTACTCCCTCATCTACTCGCCTCGACCTCACCTCTCTCATTTATATATATATATATATATATATATATATATATATATATATATATATATATATATATATATATATATATATATATATATATATATATATATGTATTTTTTTATTTTTATTTGGAAAGAATTGCCCTCAAACGCAGTCAGCTCGAATACGATAGCAACATTTAAAAATCGCCTTGATAAATATCTGATGTCAAATCCCCGGTTGTCACTGTTCACCTCCTCATAAAAATCTTACCGCGGATATTTAGTCTTTCGGTGCGATTACATCTGTCATCTGGTGAGGGTATATTTCACTGAGGAAGAAAAACAACTAATTCACAACAAAGAAAATGAATCACATTAAAGAGACCTTGGTGATGGCCAGGTTCCTCGGCGACTTACTGCTGACCCCGCCACAATAATGGTATAAGGAATCGAGTCCTTGCTGGGCAACTAACCCATCACTATAGTCATCTAGTAAACATGTATCCCACGCAGGCATGTTTAAGGAAGAGGAAACGCCTCATCAGATATCACTAATAAAAATAGGACCGTATGTAGACTAGATGTGATAGAAGTAGACATCATCTCTTTCTTACTTTCCTCTCAAATTACATGTTTTTTTTTTGTTTTTTTTCTATACAAATGTTATAATTTCCCTTTTCCTGCCAAGTTCTGCAGGAGGGATGGGGAAGAGAGTTCTTCTGTGGTATCCTGTCTCTCCCACTAATAGCGTAGAATTGTTAACCAAACAACCAAGTAAGAACCACAGGGTCTGTTGCTGTTTCGTCTTCTTTGTATATTCCTTTGTATATTCCTCCACCACCACCACCACCACCACCACCACCGCCACCACCTACACCTCCTAGTCTTGCCCTTGCTCTTTTTCTTTCTCTTTCTCTTTCTCTTTCTCCTCTTCCTCCTCATCCTCCTTCCATCCTCCTGTGTGTGACGTAGGGTGGCGTGATCATGTCCGCCCAACCTTTATCCACCAACACCCATTATCTTCACTACATTATACAATACATTATCTACATTATGTATGTGTACATACATGTACATGTACATGTATTGCTAACTAGGCGAAGCATTATAAATACAATACACATTATTATTAATTGTGTGACACCGTTACTTGTAGTGGATAAACTTGTGGAATCAATGGTACGGGATAGAACAGTAGAATTCCTGGAAAGTAACCGTATCATAAAGGACGCTCAACATGGATTTAGTAGTAAACGTTCATGTTTAACGAATTTACTGGACTTTTTTCACGACTTACATAATATGTGTGATAATACCAGGCCAGTAGATATAGTTTATTTTGATTTTCAAAAAGCATTTGATAAAGTTCCTCATAAGCGCCTCCTACATGAAGTAAAAGCTCACGGCATATCAGGTGACCTCGCTGCGAGGATAGAGGATTGGTTGACAGACCGCAAACAGCGAGTAGTGATTAACGTGTCGTGGTCCGAGATGTTGCAAAGAATTGGTTTATAAAGGCTACTGGGAAACTCACAAACATTTTCATATTTTGATTGATAACTACTATTTACATTTCTTACAACTCAAAATTTCTCACTCGCATTCATCTTCAAATCATTCAAAGTTATTAAGTGTTACCTTGTATTTCTTCAACATATTCACTGATCAGCGCAGTCATCGTGCAAAACACAGACAATATCAAATGCTCAAACACAACAAATATTCAGTCGGCGCCATTAATGTTCAGTTAGAAAAACACACATGATATCAGCAACACATCACTTACTATAAACATTCCATGACTGAGTAAATCTTCGTACATCATACACACCTGTCATGACAAACATAAAACATAAGTTAAACATCCTGCTCCTCCTTTAATAAGATCATTGATTTATAGACTGCATTAATACGCTTTCAAACTGCACTTACTTTCAAGTTATTCCGTCCATCTCTACCCCTCTCTGGTCAGGCCCTGTGGAACCTCTGGGTCTGTGTCTGCTACTCTCCGCAACTCTCCGCTACTGAATTATTCCACTGTTACACGCTATAATATACAGTCGTTTGGGACTGCCTGTTTCCCTCAAAAAACTATCGTAATTTTCATAACATTTTACGTATCTACTATTCACATTGCTCATCTATGCATGTGATCCGCCCACAGGCGTGGTGCTTGATACAGAAGCCAGTCAGAGGATAGGGGCAGTTTGGAGGCGGAGCGTTAAGTGGGCGTAGGCTGACTTGTCCTTCTTGGTGCCTCACGCCTCCTGGCCTACTTTCCCTTTCAAATCCTTTCTCTGCCTTGCCCCTGCTATCATTACCGTTAATCCCTCCTTGACCCAGGCTGCCTTCCCAGGTTGTATGGCCGTCTTCCTGTTGTGGAGTGCTTGGGTCCTGTGTCCTTGTTTGTGTTTCCTCGGTTTCCTCGATATCAAGTGCCAATTATCTTCCCTTTCCCGTGTAGTATGATCGTTTGTTATTCTCCATACTTCATTCATCTTCTCCATTTCTTCTTTCTTTTTACTTATTATACCTTCTTTTCTTTCCTCTTCCTTATTGTTTTTTTTTTTCGTTTTTTCTTCTTTTTTTGACAGTACAATATATATTGTAGTGCCGGGTCACCAGAAACTCTAATTCTTCAAATTGGATTAATGTAAGCAGTGGCGTTTCTCAATGTTCAATTTTAGGGCAGATCCTCTTCATAATATATATGAATGACATAGACGAAGGAATCAGAAGTAAACTGTCAAAATTCACAGACACTAAAATTGCTAACAAGACTGACACCAAACCAGCGTCCAACTTTACAAAATGATGCATACACTCTCATTGAATGGTGTGAAACGTGGCTTATAACTTTAATTTTGATAAATGCCACGTATCAAATATTGGAAATAGCAATCCGCAGGAAAATTATAAAAAGTAATCCTCCATCAAAAGTTTGGATCCTGAGAAAGATAACTTCGGGCAAACATTGCCCGAAGTTATTGAAATTGCCAATAAATTAATAGTTTTCACCTTCCAATCTGAAAAAAAAAAATCTCACCTTGTACAACTCACTTGTACGTCTTCATTTTGAATACAATATACAGTTTTTGTCATCCTGTTATAAAAGGAATATTGAGAGATTATAAAAAAAAAAAAAAATACGAAGTAGAGTAACGAAAATTACTCGAAGGCTTCGCAATAAACCCTACAAGGAACGCCTTAAAGAACGAGATCTATTCTCCCTCTCCAAACGCAGGCTAAGAGGGGATCTGATATTGCTTTACTAAACTTTTAAGGCTTTCACAAATATCAGACCCGAATTATTCCTAAGATTCAACATGTCTAATATTACAAGAAACAATAGCAAATAATAGGTAAGCGATTTCAAACAAATGAAGCCAAACATTTTATTTCAATCGTGTCATAAATATGTTGAATTGTGTTCCATCAAGCGTCGTTAACTCAGGTACTGTTCACTCATTGAAAACCTGTCTTGACAAGTATGTAGACACTAATTCCCGGTTGTCATTGTTCATGTCTGAATAACGAACACGTTCACTCCGTACTGTCCGTGCTGGCATGTAGATTGTATGTGGTCGAAGTAGTCCTCCTGTCTTTCTTAGTTTCCTCTCACACTCCATGTTGTTTTTTTCTGTACAACATGGTACCATTTCCTTTTTCAGGTGAGCCTTGCCTGGAGGGATAGGGGGTGGGGGATGGAAGGACCCTTCTTCTGTGCTATCCTTTCTCTACCACTAATAGAGTAGAATAGTTACCCAAACAGACTTACAAGGACCTCTTGGTCTGTTAGTGTTTGGACTTCTTTTGTATTCGTTTGGTTCCTCTTTCTGTGCTATCCTGTTTGTCTCTTCCACTAGTTAGCGTAGAGTAGTTACCCAAACAACCCAGTATAGACCTCAGGAACCTTTGTTGTTTGGACTTTGTTTTTATTCTCCTCCTTCTCCTCCTCCTCCTCTCATCACATGATGAACAATTAGCTGTGAGGGGCATTGAAAACTGAAGAACCCAATCAGTTAGTGACTATCATAGGGATTTGAGGTACCAGGGGTCACTGCTGCAGGAGTGCGGCGCTCCTTTACGAGAAGTGCACTCTTATAGGAGTCGCATGGTAGCCGGAGCCTGATTGACTGATGGCTCTCTTGAAAGCGCCAGGCACAGTATAGAGAACCCAGCAAGCCCTCTTTTGTTACAATTTTTTTTTCAATTTTCCGCGCATGACGTCACGTTGTCGGAGATCAGGACTGGCAGATTCGCCTTTTTTAGGCCAAAACATAATTTTTGGCTTTTTTCATGCATTTGGTCTAAGGATATCTGGTTTGCCATGAATTACATTATTATTATTATTATTATTATTATTATTATTATTATTATTATTATTATTATTTATTTTTTTTTTAAATATGTTGCTTAAATATGCTCCATTTGGCCATAACAAGTTTATTTAATATGGTAAGTTTGTTCACCGCCACCTAAGACAAAACTTTTTTTCAAGTTGTCAAGTGCGCGTATGTTTTCCTTTATTTTCCTTCTGTTACCATGGTTATCCTTGCAGTTTTTGCCATTTTTTCTTATTGCTATTGAATAACAATAAGGGAAAATTGGACAAATCAACTGGGTGATGATGCTGATGACGCGCGAGTCCACGGCTGAACTCTGGCGTGTTTTTTTTTTTTTTCTTTTTTTTTTTTCAAGCGGCTGATGTAATTTAAGGCTTCCTATCAACAGCTACCTGTATTCATGAACAAGCCAGGAGTACGTTGATAGGGTGCTGTCTATGGTAGTACCGTATATTTTGTTATGATGAGTCATTGGTAAACTCGTTTTCCATCCCCCAAAAGCGATCGTTCTGGTTGTTTATATTTATGTCGAGTGGGAAAGAAAAATGTCTAGAGCAGTGTGATTGAACTGTAGGCCCGCGCGCCAGTCGATTTAGTGTGGCCCGCGTGCACTCATTGATTAATTTTATATGAGGAAAAAAATACTTAAATGATATTCAGCGAAGGTCAAGTGTATGGAATAATAACGATTAGCTTGTTATGACATTGCTGCTACAGTAACATAATGCCTGCAGAGCGAAAGTCCTTCCCCATGGTTATGAAGTAGGGACGTAGGTATATGGTACACGTCATGAACACGGCCACTTCTTTGTGCCAAGAACGTTTTCATAATGTGTTGTTAGTATTTTTGCATTCACTCCTGAACCCACCAATCTCAGTTAGTGTACATTGGATTGGGGTCAGGTTTCAGATGAGGCGTCGGGAGCTGTATGGCCTTAGGCCTAGTTGCCTAGCACATACCGTTACAAGTAACTCTCTTCCACTGTCGGTATTCTCACACTGGAATTGAATTCTCTGAATTCGTTTCCGTTTTTTGGCCCAGGCGAAGGACTGACGAAGTACGTGGCACTTGTATACACAGATCGCCACTCCAGTAGTCCGCTATAGCCCAGTGCTCAGTACACATCGTGTATAATATAAACTTTGGATTTTTTTACTGCATGTTTTTGGGTCTTTTTGTAGTGCGTTTGTCCGTTTTGTGTTATTTTTTATTTATTTATTGATTTTTTTGTTGGCTTTGGCCTTTTTCTGCTTCAGTAATCTGGGAACCCTGAGTGTACTGCCTTCAGCTCCACCCACCACTCACTCTGCCTTAGGGCTTCATTTTAAGTTTAAGGTACATCGCATCTCTAAAGTCCATGTGCGCAGCGCTTCTTATAAAGCACTATGCAAAATGTGCTTTATTAAAATGAATTTTTCGATGTTTATTCATCAGTTTAGTTTGTCATCCGTAATCAGTATTATCATTATTAGTAACATTTATAATTCCTGTGTGCACCGTTACCTAGTGAACATAAAAGAAGAAAAACACAAACCTCAACACACTTAAGAAGAAAGTATCCTACACAACACAAATAAGTAAATCTACATAAATGTTAACTTGAGCGAAAATCAAGTTGTATGGTAATAAAACAATTCTGCAAAACAAATAGATTCAGTACATAAGTAACAGAAAAAAAAACACTAGGAAATATAGATGTAAATGCCAATGACACCGTGCAGAGCATAAAGAATAAAAAACAAGGTCTCCATCATTACAAATACTGAACTATTAAAACTTACAGCTTACAAGATACGACGCGGAAATAAAAAGACACAAACCAGCTACACTACAATGATGGTGCTGATGACGATGATGACGGTAATAATGATAATTTTAATGATAATAAGAATAATAATAATAATGATAATAATAATAAATAATAGAAAAATAATAATAAATAATATAATAGTAATAATAATAATAATAATAATAATAATAATAATAATAATAATAATAATAATAATAATAATAATAATAAAATAATAACAACAACAACATTACCACTTCAGCACGTATCGCCTCACGCGGGGAGCAGGGGTGGGAGGGGCACAGGTCTTTCTTCTTTTTCATGCAGTATTCTTTTTTATACCTATTTAGCATAACCACACTTCCAGCCTCCGCTGGTCCCCCCTACCCTCTCTCTCTTAATCCTTCCCGACGCCGCCCTTCCTCCCAGTCGGAAGCTTTCATCCTGCTGATAGGTAGTAAAGCCTGTGTGAAGAAGTGAGTGCTTCACCAACTTTTTTCAGTGACATAATTTGATTGATGTCTATGTTGAGAGTGGACGTGAATTACGAATAAAGCAATCCGTGGTTCTCTGGGCGGAGTCATTCTCGTGCTGCAGGATGGACAGGTGTAATGGTGTGTTGTTGTTGTTGTTGTCGGTGGTGGTGGTGGTGGTGCAGCACAAGGGAGGGTTCCAGAAGGCTGCTCCATAACCAAGGAATTCCTGCCTCTGTAAAGTTCTCTGATCTTACCTACTGCTATTTGTACTCCACGACATACTCCCACAAGTCAACAGTTATCTAATTATCACTGTGGGATGAACGTTCACATTAGAATGAGCAGCAGTTTTTCTTATTGAACTTTTGGTGCTGCATGAACACAGGAAGGGAAATGATGTGTTCAAATATATCTTGTTTACCGTTGGGGTTTCATGGCGTAGTGACAGTCTTGGGAACCCAGTGTGTGTGGGATGCCAGCGGTCTTATCCCATACAAAATATAATAAATAAATAACGTCATGAAAATAATTCACATCATAATTCATAATACATACTGGCGTGAACATAAGGTGGTTAAATAGAGCAACTTTACAAAATAGATGGGGAAGATGGGGAAATAGACCAACTTTAAAAAAAAGAAAAAGGGCCCTCGTGGCCCAGTGGGTAGAGTGATGCACTTGGAGTTTGGCGTTAGGGAAGTGAGGGGCGCGTAGGTTCGAACCCCCCTCTCGGAACTCACAAAAACCTTGAAAGAGCATCCCTCCATCACCATGTGTGATGGAACTGCCCACGGGGAGGAGGGGAGGTGAGTGCGCAGCACCTCCCTACCCCTCCCCAGGGGAGGAAGGCACCGCCTTACCGGCCCCCGGGAGAGCAAGGGAGGTGAGTGCACAGCGCTTCCCTTCTCTCCCCTACCTAACCCTGGCAAGTCTACGGACTACCAGGCAAAAAATAATAAAAATAGAAAAAATAAATAAAAAAAATAAAATAAAGGTAAGTGCATAGCACTTCTCTTCTCTCCACCTAATCGGAAAAAAAAATATAAAGGTGAGTGCATAGCACTTCCCTTCTCTTCCAACCTACCAGGCAAAAGATAGAAAAAATAATAAATAAAGAATTAAGGTGAGTGCATAGCACTTCCTTTGTCTCCTAACCTACCACGCAAAAAAAAAAAAATAAAATAAATAAATAAAAATAAATAAATAAATGAATAAAAATAAATAAAAACCTCCTTACCACCTCGGACCTCGGGAGAGCAAGGGAGGTGAGTGCACAGCACTTCCCTTCTCTCCCCAAGTCTACGGACTGCCAGACTAAAAAGAATAAAATATATATGGGTATAAATAATAATGATAATAATAATAATAATAATAAAATAAGTAAAAAAAAAGTAAATAAAACAAAAACAATAAAACTCCTAGTGGCACCTCAATAAAACTGACTGAGTCTGGCAATCAACAATAAATAATAAAAATAAAACAATACCAACTGACTGACCCTGACAACCCCAAAGACCACCACCCCACCTGGGAAGCACGGGAGGTGAGTGTGCAGCACCTCCCTACCCTTCCCAGTCTCCCAGTTTGACTTTGACCACCAATCTGACTCATCCTACCAACTCCAAAGAGCAACTCCAACTGTACAGACCACCACCACCACCACCCTTCTGATCTCGGCAAGGTGAGTGCGTAGCACTTCCCTGGACTGACCCTGACTGACTGACCCTGGCAACTCCAAAAACAACCAACCTGACTGACTTAGAGATATGTAATCACCTAACTGACTGGCCCTGGGGAGCATGGGAGGTGAGTGTGCAGCACCTCCCTACACTTCCCAGTCTCCCAGTTTGACCTGACTCATCCTGGCAACTTCAAAGAACAACTCCAAATGTACAGACCAACAGTACCTCCTACTCTGTGTCCCCGCAACTCCAAAAACAGCCAATCTCACAAATGTTACAAATGTAACCTGGGGAGCATGGGAGGTGAGTGTGCAGCACCTCCCTACCCTTCCCTACCCTTCCCAAAATAAATGAAAAATAAAAATAAATAAATAAAAACAAAAATAAATAAAGTAAAAACAATAAAACTCCTACTCCCCCCTCAATAAAATGACTGAGTCTGGCAATCAACAATAAATAATAAAAATAAAACAATACCAACCTGACTGACCCTGACAACTCCAAAGACCACCACCCCACCTGGGAAGCACGGGAGGTGAGTGTGCAGCACCTCCCTCCCTCCCCAGCCTTCTAGTTTGACTTTGACCACCAATCTGACTCATCCTAGCAACTCTAACTGTACCGACCACCACCAGTACTCCCCACCCTGGCAACTAATCCTGGCAAGGTGAGTGCGTAGCACTTCCCGTGACTCCTCCTGGCAGCTCCAAAGACCCACCATCCTGACCGCCCCTGGGAAGCACGGGAGGTGAGTGTGCAGCACCTCCCTACACTTCCCAGTCTCCCAGTTTGACTTTGACCACCAATGTGACTCATCCTACCAACTCCAAATGTACACACCACCACCACCACCACCCCTCTGATCTTGGCAAGGTGAGTGCGTAGCACTACCCTTGACTGACTGGGCCTGACTGACTGACCCCGGCAACTCCAAAAACAACCAACCTGACTGATGTTACAAATGTAACCTGGGGAGCATGGGAGGTGAGTGTGCTGCACCTCCCTACCCTTCCCAGTCTTCCACCAACCTGACTTGAATTATGACTGGGGAGCAAGGGAGGTGAGTGTGCAGTACTCCTACTATCCCCACTCTGAATACCCTATCACCATACAATTCAGACCACCAAACTGTCTTAGAAGAACAACAACAGGAAGCAACGCCATCAGAGGAAGAAGAAGCAGCAGCATTACAGCCATCAGAGGAAGAAAACAAGAAAAAGAAGCAAAGAAAAAGAATTACCACCACTGTTATCGGGGGAAGAAACAGCAGCGTCACCGCCATCAGAGGAAGAAACATATATATGTAAACTACGACTGGTCAAACTTTCTGTGGCACCAGGCTAAGTTCGACCTGTGATGGGCTGTGTTTAGATTTTAGTTTTGTTCCTCCATATAGCGTGGTATTTAAGAAGCTCAAAAACACAATACTCGCTTTCCATGCATTTTCGCGTTCTGGTACTTAACATTGTAAAAACTCAAAATAAACATTTTTAGGAATGTTGTTCTGTTTCTCCATGTAAAGTGCTCTTCAAGCATTTTCTACGTAAGAAGCTCAGGAACACTTGTAATATCGTTGTAATATCGTTTCCTACGAAAAAAAAAAAAAAAAAAAAACGTTTTCAGTAATGTTATCCTGTTTCTTCCATGCATTTTTGTGTTTTCGCAAGTAGCTCAAAAACACATGAGACATTTTTTTTTTCTTTAAAGAGACTGAAAACACTTTTTTTTTTTTTGGTTATTTCCATACTTTTTAGCGTTTTGGTGTCTAAAACGATTAAAACGATAAAAAAAACACTAAGTTTTTTGTATGCATTTTGGCGTTTTGTGAAAAAAAGAAAAAAACCCGTTCTTTTTAAGCATATAGAGCATATTCACGCATATTCAGCATATTCACGCGTTTTAACGGTTTCTTACCTCTGGTGAATAACACTTATAAGAAACGTTTCTGGTAAATAAATTTTGTTCTACCATATCGGGTATTTTGGATCTTTTATCCATTCTTCTACAAACAAAATCAAAATTTCTGAAAACACAATTTTTTGTTAATATTATTATGTTTGTCAATATAGGGTGTTTCGCATGCTTTTAAGGTTTGGTAACAAAGAAGCTCAAAAAGACTCAAAATACACGTTTTTGGTAATGCTATATTTTTCTTTTCTTCCTTTAAATCCATATAGAATGTTCTTCAGGCTTTTTTGTGTGTTTTTTTTTATTTATTGGTACCTAAGAAGCTCAAAAATAATGAAAAAAATGTTTCTAGAAGTATCGTTTTATTTCAATTTTTTTTTTTTTTTTTTTAGCATTTTGGTACTTAAAACGCTCAAAAACATTTAAAATATTCGTTTTTGATAGTGTCGTTTGTTTCCCAATATAGAGTATTTTTCGTGTATTTTTACGTTTTGGTACCTAACATTGTAAAAAAAACACTCAAAATACACGTTTTCAGTAAAAATTTTCTGTTTCTCCATATAGAGTGCTATTAACGCATTTTTGCTTTTTAGTACCTAAGAATCTCAAAAATCCTTATACACAATTTTCACAATGTCTTTTCGTTTCCTCGTATAGAGTGGTTTGCATGCATATTCGCGTTTTGATATCTAACGAGCTCAAACACACTTAAAATATACGTTTTCTGGGAACGTTGTTCTTTTTCATCAAATGACGTGCTTTGCATGCATTTTGGTGTTTTGGTACCTGATAAGGTGAAAAATAATTAAAACATGTTTTTTTGCATTATTTATTTATTTTTTTTCTTCATATAGAGTTGTTAACTTGTTTTAGCATTTTCCTACCTAAGAAGCTCAAAAACAATCGTTATACACGTCTCTGGTAAAATCGTTTTGTTTCCCATTATAGAGTACTTTACATGCATTTTGGCGTTTTTGTATGTAAGTTAAAAATATTCAAAATTCAAGACTTTGGTAATGTTATTACGTTTGTTCAAGAAGGGTATTTTGCATGCATTTGAGCATCTTGTTATGAAAGAAGCTTGAAAACACACAAAAAACACGATTTTGTTAATGTTCATTTGTATTCCCGAATAGGTTGTACACTTTTCTGGTAATGTCATTTCATTTCCCCACATAAAGTGCTTTCCATGCATTTTGTCGTTTTGGTACCTGAGAAAAAAAAAAGTGAAAATGCACTTTTATCGTAATGTTTCTCCATATTGAATGCTATACACACCTTTTAGCATTTCGGTACCTAAGAATCTTAAAAACACTCACTTTCTGATAATATCGTTTTGTTTCATTATATAAGGTAGTTGCCAAGCATTTTGACGTGTTGGTACCTAACACTGTGAAACACACTACAAAAATACGGTTTTTGTTAAGTTGTTCTGTTTTTCCATATTTATTGCTATTCATGTCTTTTAGCGTTTTGGTAAGTAAGAAGCTCAAAATACTCAAATACATGTCTACCGTAATGTCTTTTGATTTCCCCATATAGTCATGCATTTTGGCGTTTTGATACGTAACAATTTCAAGAACACACAAAATACTTATTTTTGTTATGTTATTTTGTTTCACCATGAAAGAGTTTTGCATGCGTTTTAACGTTCTGATACGTAGCTGATAAGTAGCTCAGAAACACTTAAAAGACACATTTTTTTTTAATGAAGTGGTTTTTTTTCCCTATATAGGGTGCTTTCCATGCTTTTTAGAGCATTCAAAAGACAACTTTCTAGAAAATGCGTTTCTTTTACAGATATAGGTTGCTTTACATGCATTTTGGCCTAATGGTACCTACCAATGTGAAAAACACTGAAATTACATCTTTTTCGTAATATTGTTTTGTTTCTTGAAATAGTATTAACGAATTTAAGGGTTTGGTACCATAAAAGCTCAAAAACATTTATAATGCCTACATGTTTCTGGTAATGTCTTTTCGTTTCCCCATATAGAATAATTTACATGCTTTTTCCCGTTTTTCTACGTAACAACCTCAAAAACACTGGAAAATATTAATTTTATTCATTTTTTTTTTAATAAAGTGTGTTTTGCATACCTAACATGCATATATCGTTTTGGTTCATATGGAATTCAACAGCACTGAAAATACATGTTCTTCATAATGTTATTTTTTATTCCCATATATCGTTTTCCTGTGTAACAGGCTCAAAAACAATCAAGAGACATGTTTCTGGTAATGCCGTAATGTTTAACCACATAGGAGACTTTTATTGCATTTTTGCGTTTTCGTACCTAAAAATATGGAAAAACAAAAAAAAAAAACACATATTCGTCATGCCGTTCTGTTTCTACTTATACAGTTATTTATTTATTTGTTTTAGCCTTTTGATACCTAAGAAGCTCTAAAAACAATGATAATACATGTTTCTTGTAATATGTTTTCGTTGCCCCATCTAGGGTACTTTCTATGGATTTTGGCGTTTATCTTCGTAAGAATCTAAAATAACACTCAAAATACTTGTTTTCGTCAAATATTATGTTTTTCCATTAAGTCTATTTTATTTATTTATTTATTTATTTATTTTATTTTATTTTTTCATATAAGGAGTTTTCATGTTCTTTTTCGTTTTGGCGGTGAACACTCATAAACACTAAAAAGATATGTTTTTTGGAAATCTTGTTTCCTTACCCCATATATGATGCGTTGCATGCATTTTTGGCATTTTTATATCTGACAATGTGAAATATGCTTAAAATTTGGTAATGTTTTTCCTTTTTTTTTTTTTTTCATATAGAATGCTATTCATGCGTTTTCATGTTTTAAAAAATAAGAACCTCAAAAATGCTCAAAATACACGTTTCTCGTTAAGTCTTTTCGTTTCCTAATTTAGGAGTACATTTTTGTAAGGTTCAAAATACTTTTATTTGCTAATGTTATTGTGTTACTCTATATAACGCGTTTTGCATGCGTTTTATCGTTTTCGTATGTAAGTAGTTGAAAACACTCAAAATCTTTTTTTTTTTTTTGTATTTTTCTCCTGCTTTATCTTCATAAACACTCAAAACACACGATTCTTGAAATCTAGTTTTCTTTGCTTAATGAGGATGCTTTGCATGTTTTGTTACCTAACGATAAGAAATACACTAAAAATACACGTTTCTGGTAATGTTTTTTTTTTCAATATAGTGTTATTTGTGGCTTTTAGTGTTTTGTTACCTAAGAAACTTAAAAACACTCATACGAGAAATACGTGTTTCTCGTAACGTCTTTTCGTTTCCCCATATGGGGTAGTTTGCATGGATTTTGATTTTTTCGACGTAATAAGAACAAAAACACTATTTCTTTTATGATAATGCTATTCTCATTCTCCATAAAGTATGTTTTGCATGCCTTTTTAGCATTTTTGTACTTATGAAGTTCAGAAAGACTGAAAAGACACATTTTTCGTATCTTCGTATTCGTATTTTTTCGTATGGTTTGTATCGCCATATAGAGTAAATTCCAGGCTTCTTAGCGCTTTTTGTGCTTAAGATTCTCCAAAACACTCAAAAGACACGTTTCTTTTAAT
Organism: Scylla paramamosain; assembly: GCF_035594125.1. Lineage (NCBI taxonomy): Eukaryota > Metazoa > Arthropoda > Malacostraca > Decapoda > Portunidae > Scylla > Scylla paramamosain. The sequence continues at coordinate 4,345,186 of NC_087181.1, read as the reverse complement.
GTCGCTTCGTTTTCCTATACAAGTAAGAACTTTGCATGCATTTTGTCGTTTTCGTACATAATAATATGAAAAACACTTCAAATACACGCTTTTTGAGAATGTTCTGTTTCTCCATATAAAGAATTCTTTATGCGTTTCAGCGTTTTCATACCTAATAAGCTCAAAAACACTTTCAATACACATTTCTTGTAATATCTTTTCGTTTCTCTGTACAGGGTACTTTCCATGCATTTTGGCGTTTTTCTACCTACAAAGATCCGAAATACTCAAAATATTTGTTTTCGGTAATGTTTTTATGTTTCTCCATAAAAGCTGTTTTGCATGCATTTCAGCATTTTAGTACGCCAACAGCTCAAAAAACACTGAAAAGAGACTTTTTTGGTATATTATTTTCTCTCATACGGTGACTTTCATGCTTTTTAGTGTTTTAGTGCCTAGTACTCTCATAAACACTCAGAAGATACGTTCCTGGATATCTCCCTTCCTTTCCATGTACAAGGTACTTTGCTTCTATTTTTGCGTTTTGGTACCTAACAATGAGGAATACACTCAAATTACATGTTTTTGGTAATGTTGCTCTGTTTCTTCTATAGGGTGTTTTTTATGCGTTTCAGTGTTTTGGTACTTAGGAAGCTGAAAACACTAATAATACAGGTTTCTTGTAATGTCTTTTCGTTTCCTCATATAGGGTACTGTGCACGGATTTTAGCTTCTTTATACGTAACAAACTCAAAACAATCAAAATACTTATGTTTGGTAATGTTATTTTGTTTCTACATAAAGCGTGGTCTTTGAGGCATTTTACAGTTTTCGTACGTAGGTAGTTTAAAAACGCTGAAAAGCGGTAATGTTGTTTTGCTGTCTTACATAGGTTGCTTCCCTTACTTATCCAATTTTTTAGTGCCTGACACGCTCATAAAAACTAAAAAAGACACATTTCTAAAAGTCTTGTATATTTTACCAATATAGGGGGATTTACGTACATTTTGCCGTTTTAGTACATAAGAATATGAAATACATTAAAAATGTTTTTTGGTGTGTTGTTTTATTTCTCCATATAGATTTCTATTCTAGCGCTTTCGAGTTTTTTTTTTTCTTTTTACCTATGTTCAAAAACACTCAATACACTTTTCTCATAATGTCTTTTCGTTTCGTCGTATAAGGTACTTTCAATATATTTTGATGTAATTGTACGTAACAAGCTCATAAACAATGAACTTTTTTTTTTCATAAACATTGTTTTGCATGTGTTTTGACGTTTTGTTACGTAAATAGATTAAAACACTCTAAAGACACGTTTTTCATAATGTTTTATCTTCGTATATAGAATGCTTTATATGTTTTTTAGCTTTTTTTCTGGATAATACCCTCATAAAAACTCAAAAGTCACGTTTGTGGAAACGCTATTTTCTTTCCACATATAGTGTATTTTTCATGCATTTTTCGTGCATGCATTTCCATACATATAGAGTGCTATTCAATCTATTTCAAGTTTTTATACCTAAGATGCAGAAAAACATTCATAAATACACGTTTCTCGTAATGCCTTTTTCGTTTCCTCATAAAAGGCACTTTCCATACTTTTGACTTTTTTGTACGTAACAAGCTGAAAACACTCAAAATACTCGTTTTTGGGAATGTTATTATCTTTCTCCATAAAGTGTGTTTTGCAAGCGCTTTATTGTTTTGGTACGATCGAAAACACCCAAAGGAAAAGTTTTCCGTAATTTTATTTTGTTTTGGCATACAGGGTGAATTCCATGCTTTTTAACGTTTTCGTATCGTACACGCTCAAAAACACTGAAAAGACACGTTTCTGGTAATGTCGTTACGCTTCCTCATATTGGAGGCTTTGCATGCATTTTCACGTTTTGGTAATTAACAATGTAAAAACTATGAAAGTACACATTTTCATTAATGTTCTGGTTTTCCGTATAAAATACTATTCATGTGTTTTAGAGTTTTAGTAACGCTTATAATACACGTCTCTGGTAATGTTCTCTCGTTTCCCCATATAGGGTATTTTGCATGCATTTCAGTGCTATAAATACTTATGTTTTGCAATATTATTCTGTTTCTACAAGACGGTTGTTTTGCATGCGTTTAAGTGATTTGGTATGTAAGAAGCTCAAAAACGTTTAAAAGACATCTTTTTTGTAAAAGTTGTTTTGTTTTCTCATATAGGTTGATATTCTTTTTTTTTTTTTTTTTACGTTATGTTGCTTAACACAATGAAAACATTCAAAAGACATGTTTATGGAAATTTTGATTACTTTCCTCATGTAGGCTTTATTGCATGCTTTTAGCCGTTTTGGTACCTAACAATAAGAAATATACTTATTATTCTGTTTCTCCTAGAAGGTTGTTTTCCATGCGTTTAAGTGATTTAGTATATAAGAAGCTCAAAAACGTTTAAAAAGACATCTAATCCGTAAAGTTGTTTTCTTTTCCCATATACGTTAATTTTCATGCTTTTTTAACGTTATGTTTGCTCAACACGTTCAAAACATTCAAAATACATGTTTCTGGAAAACTTGATTCCTTTCCTCATGTGGGGTTTATTGCATGCTTTTTGCCGTTTTGGTACTTAACAATGTGAAATACACTCAATATACACGGTTTTGGTAATGTTGCTCTGTTCCTTCATATAAAGTGCTATTTATCCGTTTTTATGGTTTTGGTACCTAAGAAGCTCAAAACACTAATAATACACGTCTATGGTAATGTTCTTTTTGCTCTTTATATAGATTATTTTGCATGCATCTTTGTTGTTTTTGTACATAACATGCTCAAAAACAATCAAAAGAATTGTTTTTGGTAATGTCATTCTGTTTCTTCGTAAAGGATGTTTTGCATGCGTTTTAGATTAAAAACTGAGAAAAAAAATTTTTGGTAATGTTTTCTGATATGTTGTGCTTTATGCTTTTTAGCGTTTTCGTGCCTAACATGCAAAAAAAAAAAAAAAAACGCAAAAAACCAGTTTCTCTGAGTGTCATTTCGATTCTAAATGTAAGGGGCTCTTTCTATGCATTTTGTCGTATTGATATCTAACAATGTGAAAAACACTCAATTTTTTATTTATTTATTTTTTGGTAATGTTCTTTTTTTCTAATTATAGACGCGTTTTCTAATTTCCGTAAATGAGATGCTGAACACTCCATATAGATTTTTTTGCATGCATTTGGGTCAATTTTCGACGTAAGCTGAAAATTCTCTAAATTCTTGTTTTTGGTAATGTTATTCTGTTTCTCTATAAAGTGTGTTTTCCTTGATTTTTTGGTTATTTTGGTATATAAAAAGTAAAAAAAAAACTTAAAAGATACGTTTTTCGTAATTTTTTTTTTCTATAATCATATAGGGTGAATTCTATGCTCAAAATTACTCAAAAGAAACATATAGGTTAATTTCGTTTTTTCCCCCCCCAATATCGGAGACTTTGGATGCATTTTGGCGTCTTGGTTCCTAATAATGTGAAAACAATCAAAATATACGTTTTTGTTTATTTTATTCTGTTTCTCCATATTCAGTGATATTCATTCGTTTTAGATTTTTTTTTTGCTGAAAAAAACTGTCATAATACATATTCTTCGTAATGTCTTTTAGTTTCTTTATGTAGAGTACTTGGCATATATTTTATATTTTTTTCTACGTAACAATCTAAAAAACACTAAAAATACACGTTTTTTTTCGTAAATATATACAGTTTTTCCATTTAAGGTTTTTTGCATGCTTCTCAGCGTTTTGGTACATAACTCAGAAACAATGAAAAGAGACGTTTATGATAATATTGTTTACTTTTCGGTATATATGGTGCTTTCCATGTTTTAATCGTTTTGGTGCCTATATCGCTAATACCTATATCGCTTAATACCTAAAAAGATTAAAAACGCCCATAATAGAGTTTTTTTTCGTAGTGACTTTACGTTTCGCAATATAACGTACTTTGCATGCATTTTTTACTTTTTTTTTTGTACGTAAAAACATCAATAACACTCAAATTAGCTCTTTTAGGTAATGTTCTCCTGTTTCTCTATAAAAGGGTGTTATTGAATGCATAACGTACGTTACGTAAGTACCAAAACACGTACGTAAGTAGTCGAAAACACTCAAAATTCACTTTTTTTTTTGCTTTTTTTCCCATATAGGGTGCATTTTCTTCATAAACACTCAAAAGACACGATTCTTGAAATCTAGTTTTCTTTCCTTATTTTTTTTTTGACGTTTTGTTATCTAACGATAAGAAATACACTAAAAATACACGTTTCTGGTAATGTTTATATATATATATATATATATATATATATATATATATATATATATATATATATATATATATATATATATATATATATATATATATATATATATATATATATATATACAATGCTATTCATGGCTTTTAGTGTTTGGTTACCTAAGAAAATTAAAAACACTTATACGAGAAACAAGTGTTTCTCGTAACGTCTTTTCGTTTTCCCATATAGGGTACTTTGTATGCATTTTGACGTTTTTCTACGTAATAAGCACAAAATTTTTTTTTTTTTATGATAATGGTACTTTCTCCGACTATTGACTCGTTTACCGATGAACAATTAAGGCACCACGTGGAAAATAAAAACAAAGCTCCGCTACAATATTAAAGTCAATTAGAAAATCAAATTACCTGAAAGATTTAGAATAAAAGACAAAAATTAAAAGGTAAAAATAATGACCACAATATTGAAAAAAACAGCTACACTTAATGGAAAATAGAGGCTTTCTCCTTAAAGAGAAATGTCTGTAGCATCTGAGAGAGAGATGGAAAGTTCCGTTTGTGAGGTGAGAGGCGGCCCTCCTTCAAGACAAACGTGAAATTGACTCATTAGTATTTAACTCACCGAGACAACTCACGCACTTAAACACCGACACAACCCTTTCTGAGACGAAAAACAAAGGGAACGTGAGTGTAGAAGCGTCCACGAGATAAGAGATCAAAGGGGGATAATGAGCTAGCACACTACCTTAAGAAAAGAAAGTAATTAATTACAAAGAGCCAAACGTTACTTAAAGGTCGAGGGAGACTGGCAAGGGTGTACAAGGCTGAGGGCTATTTGAAGGAGCAGACGACCTGAAGGGAAGGGAGGGGGAGGGAGAGGCAGTACTTCTTTGCTAATTGCCAAACATTACAGTATACAACGGGTATACAACGAGAGCCCCGAGGATGAATGAACCTCCAAACAATGCCATCTTGCCTTCCCGTAGCCAGGTGCAGGCCATTTGTGTTTGATTACTTGTGAGGAAGGGGAGAGACTCAGAAGGGGAAGAGAAGAGGAGGAGAAGCGGAGACACTGGGATAAAAGAGAAGGGAAGGGGACAGGAGAAGAGAGGAGAGGAGAGGAGAGGAGAGGAGAGGAGAAAGGAAAGGGAAGGAAAGTTAAGAAAAAAAATGGAAAGGAAAGAAAAGAAAAAGGAGACGAAAGGAAATGAGAGAGAGGGGAGGGAGGAGGAAAGGAGAGAGGAAGAGAGGAAGGAAGGGAGAGAGGGAGGGAGGAAGGAAGGGAGAAAGGGAGGTAAGAGAGGAAGAGAGGAGAGGCAAGGAAACTAATGAACAGTGAAGGAAGGGAAAGGAAATGTAAGGAGACAGAGAGAGAGAGAGAGAGAGAGAGAGAGAGAGAGAGAGAGAGAGAGAGAGAGAGAGAGAGAGAGAGAGAGAGAGAGAGAGAGAGAGAGAGCCTACCGATTATGCTCCTACCGATTATGCTCCTTTCCTTCCCCCCCCCTCTCTCTCTCTCTCTCTCTCTCTCTCTCTCTCTCTCTCTCTCTCTCTCTCTGACCACGTGCACCTGTGTTTTGTTACCCCCTCCTTTCATCAGTCTTTCATTAATGCTACAAACTTCACCTATTTCCTTATTAACGTGTTTACCAGAAGCACCACCTGTTGCCTGCCTCATCACGGACACAGCGGTGATGATGGTGGTGGTGGTGGTGGTGGTGGTACAAGGGAGTGCAGGTGACGGATGTATACAAGTCCAACGAAAAGAAAAAAAAAAGAAGTACAGTAGGCGCAAGATACAACTGAGATTACAATATAAGGTAAAAACAATAGCAGTAACTTAAACTCTCGAAAATGTAAAGTCGCCACGGCTGGAAGTGAAGGAAACTAGCAAGAAATAGCTTCTAGGAAATAGGTGCTAACATACATACTAACACCAACTTTATGGGACGTTTCGACAGCTGTTTTAGCATCTTCATTCCTGATAATGTCCCCACTGAAAATTATTCCTCACACCTCACACTTCTGTCTGAATTCCGTACTCGCTTTATCAGAGAAAAAATATATAGATTCAATCCAAGACACACCCTAATCCGCCCACTCGCACCGCACACCGCACACACTCCAGCCACACACACTAACGGACCATACCTCTTCATCTTGAGTCCGCTCCAAACTTTAGGCCACACGAAACATTGGCAGACACCATAACGAGACCATAAGACTTCCTGATGTCTGGAGGGGCACGCTGCGACAAAAGCAGAGAAAAAAAAAAGAAAAAAAAACACTAAACAAACACCCACCCAACCACCTACTCACCCGCACACACACACACACAAACACATCAGCTGATAAAGCATCATGTGTTAAATAAAGGAAGGTACGTCAAAGAAGCGAATATTTTGCCACGTGTATTCAGGTAGCAAGTTAATTAGTTACCTCCTTCATAATATTTTACTCGGTTTGCGTCAGCCTGAGAGATCTGAGTGGCCTTTAATGTTGTTTTCGCCAGAGAGAGGCTGTATCAAGGGTGAATAAGAGGAGGAGGAGGAGGAGGAGGAGGAGGAGGAGTAAAGGGAGAGGAGAAAGAGGAGGAGGAAGGGGAAGAACGAGGAAGAGGAGGAGGAGCAGAGGTTATGTTTCCTAAGATTAATTTGGAAGTTCTTGTTTCGTCCTGCTGGTCGATGACCCTCAACACGATTACAACTTAGGACCAAGTGCCGGGCTTTGTGGTCAAGGAGTGAAGGGAAACGTGAAGCGAGACAATGCGATTCCAACATGATACACCCTGAGGTGATAATGTTTATGTTGTGGTTTAGGCTGCATGGTGGTCTTTGTGTTGAGTGTTACAAGGAGGTAATGTATGCGAGGTGACATGGCAAGGCCATGCCGCTGTGTTGACGCAAGCCACCATCACAGTCCCAAGCATGCAGCTCCTTGCCAACCGCCGCACAGGGTTTGATTCAGACAAAACACAACACAAATGTTCTTGGCAGACTCGAGCCCAAAAATCTGACGGTCAAGGCCCATCGCCGCCTTGACACAACAGTTGAGAGGCTTGCCATCTAGCAGGGAAATTTACAGCCTGTGGGAGAGTGAAAAATTTATGGCGACTTTTACTTCTCTGTTTACTCGAAGAGCGAGTTCGAGGGAGTGACCGACGAATGGCTGAATGGACAGGTGACTCCGGGTGGCGGTGCTCTATGGCTACAAATGAAAGGGAACCTTCACAACACACTGGGTATCAGGCACTTCGGCAAATCTTACATGTCAACTGTATTATATATATATATATATATATATATATATATATATATATATATATATATATATATATATATATATATATATATATATATATATATATATATATATATATATATATATATATATATATATATATATATATATAATATATAAAATTACACACAAACACCCACTAGTACAACGCAAGGGTCTATGATTCCCTTGCACGCTCTCAGCTTGCCTTTGAAAGACCTGTGTCCTGGCCAGAACACGTCACCCAACACACCTGGCACACAGCCACCCATCGCTAATTATTTATAATCCATCCAAGCAGTCTTGGCACTGCAGACTGCACGGTGCCAGCTGTTCCTTGTCCCAATCTGGCGGACGGTAAAGCAAAATATTCATTTATCTTCTTGAGAATTATAACTTGAGCTGGTAGCAAGGCATTTATTATCACTAGCAGGATGATATACATTTGACTTCACAAAAATGACGAAACATACTGTTACAAGCAATACTTTTTATAAGTTGCAAATATAAGAACAAACACACTGGCTAGGCAATGCTCCCACTTTTCGTCTGACACACTGAACCATTCGAAGCATACATTCCTGAACCACATGTTTAGTCAGTGCAAGTCTGCCTTTCAACACCAGCTGTGGGAGTCCCTCGAGTGCCTTAAGGGTGAGGATTGCAAACCAGCGCCTCACATCCCAGCAAGGAGGTGAACAAGGTGTACAAAGAGGTGAATAGAAAGCGAAGGAAAAGAAGAAAAGAGACAATAATGAGCAATAGAGAGAGGAAGAAAAAGAGGAAGGCAGGTGGAAGGAAGAAGCCTGTTCAGTGCGTTCATTATCCTGTTCATCAACACATGCAAGTCGACGTGGAGAAGTTTTGTGGCCTCCCTGACGACTTTATTTATCCATTTGCTGACGAATGATGTGTGTGTGTGTGTGTGTGTGTGTGTGTGTGTGTGTGTGTGTGTGTGTGTGTGTGTGTGTATACGAGAGAGAGAGAGAGAGAGACTGACTATGATAAACACAACATATACGAGAAAAGAACATTTCCATGAAGAAACAGGCGTCCACGCTGTTATTTTAATTATAATTCAGTGCAACCTGTAGAAACATTTTCCTTTCATTAACATTTTTATGAAAGAGCGGCTCTGGTCAAAGGCAACAAAAGAGGCACAAAAAAGGTTCATTGAAGACTGCAGTCCCTAAAGATTATCGAAATTATCCGAGATTGTGAGAAGTGTCTTGATAACTCCCTCTTGAAAAAGCGTTTGTCATGGCTTTACCAATACGGGCCAGATTGTCACCACTCTCCTCTTTCCACGGCCCCTCCCACGAGCCTCTCGGGTGTGGATCCGTACTTCCTCTTGATCTCAGTGGTGAGTGGTGCTCTCGATCTCACCGGTGACTGTAGCTGTTGTGTACATTATATAACAAGACTATTCACTTTTAGCATTAGACACAACCATTCTTACGCTATGACCTGACACTCTAAACCTAACAATTGCTATAGACTCCGCACAATCCTTTGAAATTTTTATCTTTTAAGGGAGTACTAATTTTACGGCTGTTTTTAGATATATTTCACTCTGGAAATGTGTTCGTTTGCTCAAATTAAACATAGTGAAGATGAGGAAGAAAACCAAAAGAGAGATAAAGGTGTAACTGTACGAATCCTTTATCAATAATATGAAATTCTGTTTGATATGAAAGCTTTTACGATGTTGACAACACACACATTCGTAACAGCTTCATAAAAACGGCAGGATCTCTTTTTCCTTTTTTTTTATCCATTTTTTATATGATACCGACGAAACTGAAAATCAAATCCATTAACACAGACTACATCGCTAAGAAAAATGTCAGGTATCGTGTCACGTGTTGCGTTACAGGCTGAGAGATTCAAATACTCTATAGAGCTTTGGTTGATTAAAAATTCTAACACCACCACATTTCCTTCTCCGTTTTCATTCCCGGATCCTTTCTTATCTTTGAGGATGATAAACAGATGAACTAATATGTCTTGGAGGACGATAACATTTATAATTCAGTTTAATGTAGGCTTCCTTAAAAGGCGTTCTGTCTTGTGCCATACTCAGAATATCAAGGACACACTGTGCTAGTTTTGTGGCAACAGTTATATTATCTATTATTCATTTATTTATCTAAAATGTTTCCAAACCTTTACACACGTTTATGACACCGTTCTCCTGCCACCCTTGTACCTGTAATTATGTTGTGACAAACGAAATGGAGATGATAAGTAAAGTTAATTAATCATGGATCGTTTTCTGGTGATGAGGCCTGAAAGGGAAACGAGGTCTCATTTACAGTCTCATGTAATCAAATGATAGGCCGCTTTGAAGCAATGCGGTACAGTCGTGGCGTAGCAGCACAAGGTTAGCCAGGCGTCCAGCTGTGCCCAAGGTGACTTTTCGGTTACAAAACAGCTGGTTACAAAACTTTTCGGTTACAAAACAGCTGGTCATTGCCTTGCGTCGCTGGTGGGTTGTTGCTTGAAGATGTGAGGTGGTTGCTTTGAGGGCGTTTATTTTCTATTTTCTTATTTTCCATAGGGTATTACTTGACAGTTATAAGAAAAAAAATCATGATCAATGCCATCTTAACAAAGTGAAACTACTTAACAAGACAAAGATATTTCAATATATAAGATGCCTTGATAATTTTTTGAGTTGTGCAGGTTATGGAAAGGCAGAAACAAAAGAGCACGGTGGATGCTGTAATGTTTAAGAATGCATGTGATGATGGGATGACGTCACTGGTTAATGTATTTGACTGAAAACTACTGCATGCTTGTCTTTAACAATATATTATACACCTCTTTTTATTTCACGTTTCCTTCTCATACCCTTGGTTTTATTACCGATGACGAATGGAATGAAAAATAATTAATGAAAAGGAAGCTGACCAAGAACAATTAGGCGACAGACGAGGCTACTCCCAACACAAATACGAAACAAATACGACAAAAGAACGATTTGGGAGCTAATATCTTACATTATTCTTCAGGGATTTTCTCGTTGAACGGTTATGAAATAAGGAATGTGGGAAAAAGCGCCTCGCATTTTGTGGCTCCGTGATACATTTAATTAATCGAGGAGAAGATGTAAAAGAATAACACTTCTTCCGTCAGTCTTCATATATAGTTCCTTTGTTTACCCAGAGAGAGAGAGAGAGAGAGAGAGAGAGAGAGAGAGAGAGAGAGAGAGAGAGAGAGAGAGAGAGAGAGAGAGAAAGCAATATCTATGCTGCCTCAAGAGCTTTCCTGCCGGTGGTACTCTGTTTTCCAGTCTTCCACATCTCGTCCCTGTCCTCCACCCTAGCTCCGCGCCCTCACCCTCTCGGGCGCAATCACTGCCCGCGGTCCACCACTGCTACAGCCGCTCAACAGCCAATAAGGAAGAGCAATTACTGCCCACAAGTGTACCTGGAGATGGAGGAGATTTTATCAAAAGATATTGGGTTGTCCTCTATTGTAGAATGACCTATAATCGATACATTCCTCAGCAAACACACACACACACACACACACACACACACACACACACATAGCATGGAGCCCATGAATCCACACTTTGGAAATCCTTGCGTCAGCTTAGACTATTTGCTGTGTTCAGTGAGTGCTGCTACAAAATAGCCTTTGAATATGTACTGGCGTAAGAAAATCGTATTACATTATAAGAACCTCTAATCAGTGGAACTATTCATGCTCACGTGCAATGCTACTAGTTAAAAAATAATATTACAGAATATTACGAAACGTCTGAGAATTTACGACACATTTCTCCAGAATATAAAACAGGTGAAGTAAATCTGTATCGAGTGGCTCCGAGCACACCAGTGGTCCCACGAAATCGAACACCCATTCGAGGCCTGTCCCTTCCCTGCTATAGAAAACTCAGCAGGAGTAGGAATGAGCCCGCCGAGGCGCACAGGAACACTCTGGTGTAGCACGTGAAGACTGGTCATGATGGGAGGGGCACGGGCGGTGTTGTGGGCTGTCCTGCTCACTTCTCTGTTTACAGCTGCGTGTGGCCGCGTCTTCTGCTACAATGGAGGGCGGTGTGTGTACAACCGATGCATCTGTCCCAGGGGCTTCTACGGATCCCGCTGCCAGTATGGTGAGTGTTGCTGTCCATTACTTCTTGTTACTTGTAATGTGATCCTTCCTTCTCTTCTATACCAATTGTCTCTTCTTATTCTTACTATTCCTAAGCCACTCAATGCATGCCCTGTAGCAGAGAAGAAATCGGCGACCTTTTTCAGATCAAATTTCTTTCTCTACAAAAATAGTTCATTAATTTCGCAGATACGGCCATTCGCTCCTTAATTGCACATTGACGCCGTGCAACTCTTGTTTATTTACTTTTTCTTTAATTGCAGTAATTTGGCCGGCTATTGCACTTGTCCGACTCGTTATCCCTCGCTGGCTTTCTCTTGCGTTTAATACTAGAGCGAACGATGGCGGGAAAGCGGATCGAGAAAGGATCACAGAAACACTTTCCTGGAGGTAACAAGTTGGAAGAGGGACGTTACAAGTAAAGGTGAGCCTGGGGGGAGGTTAATGACGGCTGGTGAGGCGGACGGGAGGATAACATTAAGTAAAAGAGGCTGGGGAGGAGAGCAATTTGTTACAGTGTGGACTATGACGGCTTCAGGTGCTGGGGAAGTTACGGGAACGAGAGGACACGAACTAGGGACAGGAGGCTTGGCATTAAGAGGACTCGTAAAGTTTAAGAGGAGGAAGAAGAAGGAAGAGAAGAAACAAACAAACGAATAAACAAACAAAAGGAAGGAAAGGAAGAAACAGGAATATAAAAGTATGATAAGCATATACCGTGTCTTTGCTATAAAACATCTTCACTATCTCAAAATCGATATGTTAAAATTTATCCAACTATTTGTGGAAGTTTCAGTACAAAAGCCCAGCAACACGAGGATGGGAGTGGACGCTCTTGTGATCAGTGGGGTTCAGAATGTCATCAAGCCACTTTGAGGGCAAACCCAATTGTGGGGAAGCAGAGCCAATGACTCTCACCAGGTAAACAATGAAGGACGGAGGAGATTGAACATCAAACCTCGCTGAACCAGAAAGCTTCCGTGATTCACTATGATACCTCACAAGTACATATTTTCAGTGACAGAAGAAAAATTAATTCAGTCTGCTAAAATGGAAATGGAAAAAGAAATGTAACAGGTTAATGAATGAAGCGTCACCTGATCTAGGTGAAACTATGTAATACTTCAAGGCTTCTGTCACAGGTGGTTTGGAATGGAACACTTTTAAGAGCGAACTATGGAGCACATTAATAATAAAGTTCAAAGTTCCCTTCATCATAATTTTGAGGTGTTTCCGCCATGAGTAAGTACATTTATCAAGAGAATTTGTTATCACTTTGTGCGTAACTTCTAACATAACAATAACAACTTGAAATAAGTAGAAATACACATATTACCTGCTTTATAAATACTTGCTTTACTGATACGATTGGGAAGATGTAAAAAAGCAAAAAGAAACCTGAAATTATTATCTATGTACTTTTAACTTAATGCAGGAGGAAAGAGCTATAACACAGAAAAGAAAACTCTTGGTTTGTTCAGTATTGTTCAATAAAGACCATTTTATGAAGCACGCAGTCAGTCATATGACAGTTGTACAACAAAGACAGAATTGTACGCTTCAAAGAATAATTCATGAATATTTGCAAATATTTTGAAACACTGGACAGTTTTTTTTATATCTACACTTACTAATAATTTCTGTACTTGGGTCATCCTACTTAAAGCGATGATAAATGTCACAACACAGGTTATGTTCCATAAGTGCGTTAAGTAAAATTGTGGAATGTAAAATTAAAGTGATCTTTAAATAACGCATGTCATCCCTTCCATTTATCACAGGTAATTACCCTATGAATCAGTATTACATTCTAAATAAAAAAAAAAGTTTTTCTAAGAAGTTTACGATCAAGAGAAAATGGTCTGAAAACCTGCCCAACATTGTAACACCATTCATGAAAACATTTATTGCTATTACCACCAAAGGAACGTCTCCTCGTCTCTTAAAACACGAAATATGAAAAAAAATAAATAAATAAAATATGCACCCTTATTTACTACACACACACACACACACACACACACACATTAACGAAGACTTGTGGCCGTCACCTCCTCCACGGCTCCTGGCTGTAGTAATCTGGTGCTGGGAGAATGCAGTGTGATCCATGGCGCCCCCACTTTATATTTTAAATGTGATCACTCCCGACGCACCTCCGTTAAGGGATATATGAGAGAGAGAGAGAGAGAGAGAGAGAGAGAGAGAGAGAGAGAGAGAGAGAGAGAGAGAGAGAGAGAGAGAGAGAGAGAGAGAGAGAGAGAGAGAGAGAGAGAGAGAGAGAATAAACACAAAATTATCGCTACATCGAGAATATCCATCTAGTCATATTGAAATCAAGGTTCACACACACAGTCTTGGAAAACTAATTGAAAAGGAAAAACAGAGAAGAGAGGGAGAAGGGAAAAAAATAATGATGGGCAGTGGTGATGGTGAATAAGAGGAAGAGAAGAAAAGAGAAAAAGAAACGAGAAAAGGAAGAAGAGAGATAATGAAGGACAAGGATCCTCAGGAAAGGTTCATTGGTCTGATTTTCATAGACATTTGTAAAGATATGTGTGGTTATCCCACTGACACTGACGAGAAAATGTAAGTTTCCTCGCTAATAAGTACCAGTAATAGTAATACTACTTTGTACTACTACTATAGTGTATCATCTAGTCAAGATGATGACGTTGCTGCTGCTGCTGCTGATGATGATGATAATTATTATAATGATGATGATGATGATGATAAGAATGACGATGATGATGATGATGATGATGATGATAAATAATAAAATAATTATAACAATAATAATAATAATAATAATAATAATAATATAATAATAATAATAATAATAATAATAATAATAATAATTATTATTATTATTATTATTATTATTATATATTAATAATAATTATATAATAATAATAATAATGATAATAATAATAATAATAATAATAATAATAATAATAATAATAATAATAATAATAATATAATAATGATAATAATAGTAATAATAATAAAAAACTGATAAAGGGAAAGGATGGGTGAATGTGATTGGCCAGATGGGGAGAACGGGCGCACCTGATTGGCTGAGTCCCTAGCAGAGGAGCTTGGAGCTGAGTAAGAGCTTGCCGAGCCATCATTTCATGTTAAATATTACCCCCTCCCCCATGTCTGCCGTAGCTGCCTAGCTACGGCAAGACTGACTGAATCATGGGTTCCAGGAAGATTCTCAATAATAAGGAGAAGCAAATCACTGGCACAGATAATCCCAGCGCCTGCACAAGCATGGTAAAGCAGCGGACCCAGCAGCTTCTACCACAGGGCGACAAGACTCAATACAAGACCACGAAGACTGACATGGCGCCGCCGCCGATCGGCCCAGCACGCGTGGCGTGGGCCCGACGGGAGGCCGCCAGGAAACACCGGAGGCGTGTGAAGGCAGGCGAGGAGCCCAGGAAACTGGCTCCTCCTCTGCAAGTGTGGATCGCTCCTCAGCAGGATATTAAGAATGAAGAGGCGAATTGTCCCGCTATGGAGGCGTCTCTTGGTCTAAAGGAGATAGAAGGTATCCGAAAAGAAATTCCGTCTGTTACTACAGCACTTTATCCTACTAAAGAAGTAACGTCTGCTGTTGAAGAATTACCGTCCATTCCTGAAGAAGCAATTGTAAATGAAGTGATCCCTTGCGTTAACAAGGAGGACTGTACTCCTAAAGAAGTGTCGTCCACTGGAGAAGTAATGCCTGTTTCTGAAGAAGAGATGCCCTCTCATGAAAAAGTAATGTCAAACCCTAAAGAAGACGACACACAGTTTTTGCGGCGACACGTCCCGTTTTTGACAGAGGAACAGCTGCACAGCCTGGGCCCTGGACGCCACCTGGGTGCTGGAGGCTACGGCTCCGTCAAGCAGCTGCGGTATGAGGGCACTGAGGCGGTCGTTAAAGAACTCCTGCGCGATGGCGACCCAGCGCCGTTGTTAAGAGAGGCCCGCGTTCTGGTGAATGTAAATGGTGCTGGTGGAGTGCCACGGTTGCTGGCAGTGTGCCAGACTCCACCAGCTTTGCTCCAGGAGTTCTTAGGGCAGACTTACGACTATTATTTAGACGAGTGCTCGGTTGAGCTATTCCTTAAATCACTTATTAGCATTTGTCAGCGAATGGAAGAAGTCCATGCCAAGGGATACGTTCATAATGATATCAAGTACAATAACATCACGTGTACCGGCGCCGTCAGCGATCCAGATCTTCATATCATTGACTTTGGCTTGGCTTGTCACATCGGGGAAATTCTCTATAAGCGTCCATTCGACCTGACTGAAAAGCATGCGAAGGTTTCACGGAGGAAAGCCAAATACGCAATAACTGGGGATACCTTTGAAAAGTTTTTAGCATGCTTCGATGATAAAATCACTGATGAGGACCAAGGAAAGGAAAACAAAGAGGCCGACGACGACGAGGTAGAAAAATGTCCCTGGATGGCACCCGAGGTGCTGGGAGGAAAGCCAGTGCTGCCATCTGGGGACGTGTACAGTTTTGGTTACTTATTGGAGTTTTTGATGAAATATTCAACACAGTCCTTCGTTGCGAGCCCTCTCAGGAGACTATCACATCTATGCACCGCCTGGGACGCCCACGCACGCCCCTCCCTCACCCAGGTGGTTCAAGGAATTGCAGCACTGCTTCAACATTTGACTGTTACGCAACTCGCCGAAAAATTTGATATCGACGACGGCAACGAAGACGAAGAAAACAAGTCTGTCAATGATGAGGTGCCGTGTGTTGCCCAGAAAGAGTCTCTTGGTCTGGAAGAGAAAGATAATGTTCTCGAGGAAAAGCCTTCTGCCACTCCTCTTGAAGATGTAATGCATAGTCTTGAACAAGTAATACCTGCTCCAGTAGAAGTAATACCGAGCCCTGAGGAGAAAGATAATGTTTCCGAAGAAAAGCCTTCTGCCACTCCTCTTGATGTAATGCATAGTCTTGAACAAGTAATACCTGCTCCAGAAGAAGAAATATCGAGGCCTGAGGAGAAAACTATCAAAGAAGAGGTTCCGCTTGTCAGTGAGGAGACACGTAATTCTCTGGAAAAAGCAGATTGCGTACTGAAAAAGTCACTGTCTGGAACTGAAGGATTGTATGATAGTGAGGAGCCAATGCGTGTTATTGAAGAAGAAATACAAGCGCCTGAAGAAGTAATGCTCGCCGGTGAAAGAGTAATGACAGTTGAAAGCTTTGAACTGGAGCACGGCTACGAAGTGCCGTGTGCTGCCCATGAGGCACCTCTTGCTCTTACTCTTCTTCTGTTCTTCTATTGCCGAAGAGGTGCCGCCTGCCACACGCGTTGAAGAGGTTCTCTTTTTTCTTGAAGAAGTAATACCTGCTCTGAGAAACGACAATGAAGACGAGGATTGAGGGAACACTGATGAAAACCGTGATAAAAGTGAGAAAAGTGTAAAAAAAATAAAAAAAAGAAGTTGTCGCGAAATTATTTACGTATGAGTAAAAAAATCTTGTTGGAGGATAAAAAAGTAAAAGAAAAGTTAAAAGGAAAACAAAAGAGAAAACATCTATTAGACTTTGTATACGTGTGAAAAACGTATCTTGAAGAGGATAGAAAATAGTAAAGAAAAAGAAAATACGTAGTAAGAATATATACGTGAAAAAAAGTGAGAAAAGAAATATGGTGTTTCTAAATCACATAAATGTGTAAAAAAGAATAAAAAGAATAAAGCATAAAAAAGAAAATAAAAAAGAATAAAAAGAAAAGAAATGAAAAATAAAAAGAGAAAGGAGATTAAAATATTTTGGAAAAGAATGATGTATATGTGAGAAAGAAGTATTTAGCAAGATGATAGATGTGTGTGTGTGTGTGTGTGTGTGTGTGTGTGTGTGTGTGTGTGTGTGTGTGTGAAAACTAACTTGTTGAAAATTAATAAAAAAGAAAAAAAAATAGTATGTAATGTAATAATGGATGTTTCTGTTAAAACAGTAACTTTTCAAGAGGATAAAATAAAACAAAGGAAAAAGAATAAAAGGTAATGAAATAAAGTAGTAAATTTATTTATATACGTATGATGAAAAACTTTAAAGAGAACAAAAAAAAAAGAAATATTTAAAGTAAAATTATTGATGTATGCGTGAAAATCGTAACTTGGAAGGGATGAAAAAAAAAAAAAAAATGCAGTAAAATTACGGATGCGTATTTGAAAAATTTGTGTTTTTTTTTTTTTCTTACATAAATTTGAGGCTTGCTTTTCATGCAGCAAGATCACTACCTTTGGGAGAAAGAGAAAATGACGAGAAAAAAATAAATAAATAAAGAATGTTGCAGTAAAATTTCTACGTATAAGTGAAAAATGTTACTTCAAAAGCATTAAACAAGAAAAAAAAGAAAAAAAAGAAAACGGAAAATATGTAGTAAAATAATGGATGTATATATGGAAAAATACAAAGAAAAAAAATATACAATAACTATGGATGTTTGTGTGAAAAACGTGACTCATGCAAGAGGATAAAAGACAACAAAGGAAAAAAAAAAGAAAAGGAACACAATCATCTCATAATGTAATAATGTATATAAATGTCAATCCATAACATGTTCAAGAGGATGAAATAAAGAAAAGAAAAAAGAAAAAAAAACTATGTTGTAGAAAAAAATATGTACAGAGCATGTGTGAAAGAAAAAAAAATGATGATGATGAATAAGAATAAGGAAACGAAAAAAAAATAATAAAAGTAAATAAAAAGAATAAAAACGTAACTTATAAGATAAAAAAATAAAGAAAAAAGAAAAAAATATGGATATTTGTGTGAAAAATGTTACTTGTGCAATAGGATAAAATTAAACAAAGAAAATAACTAAAAAGAAAAATAAAATAAGTGAAAAGTATAACTCCTTGAAGAGAATAAAAAGAAAAAAAAACATTAATTAAAACGCAAAAAAAAAAAAAAAATGAAAATAAATTTTTTTAATACAATGATGTATATAAGTGTGGAATCGTAAACTGTCCGAAATAAAGAAAAAAGAAAGAAAAAAAGAAAAAAGAATAAATATATTTCTGGAAAAAATATGTATATAATATGTGTGCAAAAGGAAACTTAATGATAAAAAGAATAAAGGAAAAAATAATAAAAAATAAAGGAAAAAATATGTAAGAGGATAAAAATAAAAAAAATAAAAAAAGAATATATAGTAAAATTATAGAAATTTGCAAAAAAGACAATTGTTGAAGAGGATGGAAAAAAATGAAAATACAAAGAAAAGGAAAATACGAACTATAATTATGGATGTTTGTGTGAAAAGAGCAACTCGTTCAAGACGATGAAATAAAAAAATAATAAACAAAAAAAATTTAGTAAATTATGTACGTGTGAAAATCTTCACTTGAAAAGGAGAAAAAAAATAACGAAGAAAATGGAAGAAAAAAAGATAATATAGATGTATGTGTGAAAAATTGATCTTTATAAAAAGGATACATGTTTTCTTATCCACAAGAATTTCAGTTTTGTTATTTATGCAGTAAGAACATTGTTTTATTTGAAGATGATAAAAAGACATGCAAAAAAAAAAAAAATAAGGAAGAAAGAAAAGCAAAAAGATTGTTGTTGTACAAGAAGAAAAAGAAACAAAACAAGAAAATGTAGAAAATAATTGATGCATATGTGAAATAAAAACTATGTTGGTGGATAAAAAAAAATAAAAGATGCAAAAAAATAAAGGAAAAAGAAAAGAAAACATCTTGAAAAAAAAATTATGTATATAGGAGTGAAAAACGTAACTTATTCGATACGATGAAGTAAAGAAAAGAAAAAAAAATGTATACATCTGTGAAAGAAGAAGCTTGAAAATAAAAAAAAAAATAAAAGCAAAAATAATAAAAAGGAAAAAAAAGTGTATTAGTATTAAAATTAAGTATACATATGTGAACAAAAAAAAAAAAAAAAAAATTCAAGAGGGTAAAAATAAAAAAGAGAAAGAAAATACATGCAGTAGAATTATGGTTGTACTACGTGTACGTTGTTGAAGAGAACAGACTGTCTTTCTCCTACAAGTATTTGAGTTGGTTTTTCATGCAGTAAGATCATTAATTTTGTTGCATTAAAAAAGGAAAAGAAAAAAAAAAGTTCATATGCTACTCGCCTTGAAGAGAAAAAAAAGAAAAAAAGTATGTAGCAAGATTATACATATATTTGTGAAAAACGTAACTTGTTGAAAAGAGCGAAAAAGAAAAATACAAGAGTAATAAATAAAACACAGGAAATAAATAGAGGAAGAAATAAAACAGATAAAATAAGAAAAAAAGAATAAAAAATGTACTAAAATTATGTATATACATATGTGAAAACCATAATTTGAAAAGGATAAAAAATAACAAAAAGGAAGAAAAGAAAGACATTATGGATGCATGAGTTAAATGTGATGAATTTCTTTTTACCAACAAAAATTTGAATGCTGTTATCCATGCAGCAAGAAAATAATTTTATGAAAAAAAAAAAATGTAAAACAACAAAGCGAAAAAAAAAAAGAAAAAAACGAATATGATGTAATACAAAAAGAAAAAAATAAGGAAATATGTAGTAAAATAATGAATGTAGATGTAAAAATAATTTTTTAAGAAACGAATATATATATATATATATATATATATATATATATATATATATATATATATATATATATATATATATATATATATATATATATATATATATATATATAACACGCAATATAATTATGGATGTTCTGTGTGTGATAAACTAAACTTGGCGGCAGATATGTCTGCCAGTCGCCTTGAAGAGGTTCCCTTTGCTCTTGAAGAAGTAATGCCCGCTCCGAGAGACGCCACTGAAGAGAATTGAGGGAACAATGATGAAAACAGTCAAAGTACGTGAAAAAAAAAGATTAAAGAAAAAGAAAATCAAAATAATGTATATGTGTCAAAAAAAAAAATGTAATCTGCTGAATAAGATGGAACCCCCCAAAAAATACAAAAGAAAAAAATGCTGCAGGTTTATGAATATGTGTGGAAAATGTAATTTGTTTAAGAGCATAAAAGAATATAAAAATAAAAGGAAAACGATAAATAAGTTGTAAAAAAATTACATATATCTGTGTGTGAAAAACGTAATTTGTTGAGAAGGATAAATTGTTCTTTTTACACACTATAATTTAGTTCTTTTTTTTTTTTCCAAGCAAAGATATTATTATTTGTCGCAATGAAAAAAATAAAATAAATAAACAATGTATTTCAGCATCTAATTAAAATTAAATGACTGCGTATGTT
This sequence comes from Scylla paramamosain, assembly GCF_035594125.1. NCBI lineage: Eukaryota > Metazoa > Arthropoda > Malacostraca > Decapoda > Portunidae > Scylla > Scylla paramamosain. The sequence continues at coordinate 4,324,260 of NC_087181.1, read as the reverse complement.
TAGCAACGGTGTATTCGCTTTACAATGATAACAAAGATGAGAGTATAAGAGGAGGAGGAGGAGGAGGAGGAGGAGGAGGAACTGGGGTAAAGGGATTTAGACACACCTGGCGTGTGGTGCTGGCTGCCTTGCCAGTTAAGGAGCACGTATGGAAGGAAGTTTGCGTGAGAGAGAAGCTGCCACAGAAGTTATCAGAAGAGCGAGGAGCATATGAAGCAATCACATTATCATGCTTCCTCTCGCGCCTTTTTCCGTCTCTCTTCTTTACAATGCTTTTTCTCCCTTTACTCGCATTTTCATTTTTTCCTTCTGCTATTCTTCCTCTGTTTGCTTTCGTACTTATTTTCTCTCTGTGCACGCGTTACTTTCCTTGCAATCGTGGGTTAGTGGATGTGCAAGGCAGGGAGAAGGATTTGGTGTATATTCTTCCTTTGAAAATATCCTTATACTGTTTTCCCCCCCCCCCTTCTTCTCTCTCTCTCTTCCCCCTTCTCTTCCTCCTCCTCCTCCTTTTCTTTGTCTACATAGTTTTTCTACTTTTATCTTCTTATCTTCCTCATATTTCATTAATTTTTCCTTCTTTTCTCTTTATCCTTTTCTTGCCTTTCTCCTTTTTCCTCGTCTCCTTTTTTTTGTTGTTCCTCTTCTTTTTCCTTGTAACTAATTTCTTCCATACTTTCATTTTTTTTCCTTGTCTTCTCTTCCTTTTATTCCTTGTATTCTCCTCTTGCGTCCCCTTCTCCTCCACTTCCTTTCAGATTCTTCTAATCATTATTGTCATTATTGTTACTATCATTATAATTACTACTATTATTATTATCATTACTAGTATCAGTATTAGTATTATTTTTTTCCTCCTCCTCCTCCTCCTCCTGTTTACCCTCCTCCTTAGTACTCCACCCACGGTATAGGAACACCCCTTTGTGCACTTTCACCACTTACACTTACTAACCCTTTGTTGACGCCGAGTGACATCCACACACTCATCCAGGACTCCCTCCCACACAACCTTCTCATTTCAGCACATTTCCCAGCCGGTATCTCCCTAATCCCATGGAACCTCCTCCTTTAAGTCCCCCTCATCCGACAGTCCCGTTTTTCTTCTTTATTCTTAGTCCAGCTTCCCTTTTCCCTGCCGCTTGTTTTCCGAGTATCAGTTTACACGTCCTGTTTCTTGCTGGCCTCGACCTCTGCTGCCCCGTGCTATATCAAAGTTAATTAACTGACGCCGTTTATAATGTAGTACGTGGTATCAGCCCCATTATGACTGTGTGTGCTTGTGTGTATGAAGGCACTGCTGTTTATGCCTCTGGGTTCATCTGTCTCTGCCATCTCATTGACTTGCTGGTTTGTATCAGGGTTATTTAATTGTTCCCGTATACTGCTATCTTATTTGTTGCTGTGGCTTATGAAAAAAAAAAAGAAGAGAAGAGAAAGGAAAAGACATTTGTTGCCATCCCTTAATCCCGCCTCTTTAAAAATAAAAGACTAAGAATCAAGGTACTCTTAAAATATTAGTGTATATTTTTCTCTGTCGTTGTGTTCCTTTTATCATTTTGTCATTCAAGTCAATTTTTTTTATAAAGATAATTCTACCTTCAACCAAAAAATACCTAACTATCTAGCTTTTTTTTTTATTTGTAATACGTATGTATGAATGTGTGTGTGTTTGTTTGTTTGTCTGTCTGAATGTAGGAGAAGTAGTACGAAGCTCTGTCTAAATGTACGTATGTTCCTGTTTGTCTGAATGTAGGTATGTATGTTTGTCTGTATGCCTGTCCGTTTGAATGTGCGCCTCTCACTCTAACTATCTAACTCTCTCTCTCTCTCTCTCTCTCTCTCTCTCTCTCTCTCTCTCTCTCTCTCTCTCTCTCTCTCTCTCTCTCTCTCTCTCAAGCCCTCAACACCCCACATTAGCACCTCAACGGACCCTAAACACAACTGACAGCCGCACCAATCACGTTCTTCACCTTTAACATCAACACGAACTCATTTCTCTGCGAGACAGAGTACTGGGCACACATGTACGTGAGTCTGGGAACAGCAAGGCGAGGAGCTAATGTATGTGATGTTCAATGTTCTATAATAAACGAAGTACATTTTATAGTTAATGTTGCACGTGAGAATGGTTTACATTTGTCTCAGGTCTTTTCTATATTAGCTTAGCGACACTTCCGGCTTACTAGGACCAGCTGCTGTTGAAGGCTTTTATGTATACTAAGTGGAAAGAAAGAATAAGACGCTGGGAAACTGAAGAAACAGATGATGAGATTTAGTAGTGGAAAAAAAAAGCGAAAACGAAAGTAATGGAAGAAAAAATTAGAGAGGTTTGAATACACTTTTCAACTCAAAGATAAATACATGAGCTCAATGGAAGAACAAACAGCAGCATACCTGATGGCCCTTACGAGACTGTTTGTGATAAGCTACAGTAATCTAATCTAAAACAAGAGATGTATGATGGTGAAGATGAAAGAAACTTGGGGGGTGTTGGTGAACATTCTTATGCTGCGACTGTAATTATAAAGTTGTTAATTATGTAGTAACACCTGCGTTTACATGATCATCCCCCCCTCTCTCTCTCACGATCACCACCCCCTCCTCCACCTCCTGTTACCAGCAATCACAATCAAGAGAACCACATCCTTACTCCCACGCTCCGCCCCTTCCACCACCCCTCCTCCTCCCATTCCCAGCCCCCACCACCACCCCTTCCCCTCCACCCCGCAGGACGCGACTGGCATAATCTCTTCTACTTGTCAATTCCGTGACAAATCGCCCCGAGTCCTTGTGGCGCCGGCTGGACACAGGACATGACGGTCGTGTGTGTGTGTGTGTGTGTGTGTGTGTGTGTGTGTGTGTGTGTGAGTGTGTGTGTTGATGTTGAATAAAAGGACTGATAGACAAAAGAGGGGCCGTGATGAATGGGATTGCTTTTTATGGATGTGTCACAGTGGAAGTAGGAGTATTAGAGTTGCAGTAGTAGTAGTAGTAGTAGTAGTAGTAGTAGTAGAGTAGTAGTGGTGGTGGTAGTAGCAGTAGTAGTAGTATGTGCTGTTATTGTTGTAACCATCGTCGTCGTCATCACTGTTGTCGTTGTTGTTGTTGTTGTTGGTGGTGGTGGTGGTGGTGGTGGTGTATTCAGGGTTTGTGTCCAGGGTGTACACAACATCCTAACACATAATTTGATTTATATGTAATTCTTGTCTGAAACAATATTTTACTAGTTACAATATGATCACTTCATCCAGTCTTTATCAGTTCTCCTCCCAGAACCCTTCCTTAAAAATTTTATAAGTTTGTTGCCTCAATTCATATTCAGCTCAATGAAGAGGCTGTCATCGATGAAAGATGTATAGAACATATGTATCTTAAGAGATGTGAGTGAGTTCATTATCAAAGAGACACAGGGAAGGAGAGAGGACGGTGATTCGTGTGGCGATTGAATTTGGAACGTTTTTCTCACATAATAAATTATGTGTGGGCTATATATATTTTGACTTTACACGTCACTCTCATCCTGATGTTTCTTATTTACTATTTATCACTTTCTTTCATCAAACTCTCACTGTATAAGGAAAAAAAAGCTGTACTTGGCATAGTATTTTCGTAAAAACTAACTAAGAATAAAAGATTGTTATTCCTGTGAGTAAGAGAGAAAAGGACTGATCGAGATACGGAAAGACACAGCGACACATGGTTATAAGGAACAAAAGCATAGAAAGGACGATAGAGGAATGACTCTGTGGAGGAACAAGGAAGGGTTAGGGCGCGGCGAGGAGAGCGAGGCAGGTGTGAAGGAGGAGAGAAAACACCTTGATGTTTAGAAAAGTCAGGCGGTGGAGGAAGGAACAATTATGAGACGAGTAGCAGTGGTTGGAAGAAGACACGAGTGGGGCTGAAATTCTGTGAGAGGAAGTTGGGAAGGTGCAAGAAAGGAAGGGAGGGAGGGGCGCCGGAAGGGAAGGGATGCTAAGTGGAACCATGCTGAGTGGAGAGATGAGTGAGGCTGAGTGAGTGAAAGAGGGAGAGGGAGAGTTGGAGCGATACTGAAGCTAAAGTGAGTGATTTCACAAAAAAAAAAAAGTGAGATTAGGAAACAGGATGATGATAATAATAATAATAATAATAATAATAATAATAAAAAAAAAAAAAAATAATAATAATAATAATAATAATATGAAAGCGAGCGTCATTATTCAGAGAGAGAGAGAGAGAGAGAGAGAGAGAGAGAGAGAGAGAGAGAGAGAGAGAGAGAGAGAGAGAGAGAGAGAGAGAGAGAGAGAGAGAGAGAGAGAGAGAGAGAGAGAATCAGGAACAGGAAATGGTAGTGGAGAATAGAAGAAGGAGAAAAAAGATGAATCGAAGGCTATAGAAAGGTGAGACAAAGGTGAGGGAGATAAATTAGCAGTTAGTGGGAAACGGTCCAAGGGTGAAGAAAGCCATCCATTAGTTAGAGAAAAGGTGGAAGAGAGGTGTCAGGAATCAGATAAGTAGCGAGAGAGAGAGAGAGAGAGAGAGAGAGAGAGAGAGAGAGAGAGAGAGAGAGAGAGAGAGAGAGAGAGAGAGAGAGAGAGAGAGAGAGAGAGAGAGAGAGACGCTAGGCTACAGATGTGTCATTCACTCAAGAGGTACCAAGGCCAGAGAAGATGCAAGGTGTAAGGTGGGAGCCCGTGGTGGCTCATGAAGGGGGGTGCGGATGCTGTGGAGGTGGGGGAGGCATTGGGAGGCGTGTGGGTGAAGAGGAGGGAGAATAAGGGAGGAGGGTGGGAAGATGAGGAGGGTGGGAGTGCTACCGGGTGCTGTAGAGCCTTATAAGCACTTCACTGAAGCCTATCGTGGATGCTGCACTGTCCATTGTATCCCTCCCTGCCTCCCTGACTCCCTCCCGCCTCTAATCCTCACTGTACCAAAGCTGCTCCCAACTTCTCACTCATCTATTTTTATCTCTCGCTTTCATCCTTTCCCTCTCTGTTACTCATCGTTTTCCTCTCTTCCTCACTCTTGTTTGTTTTTTTAATTTGTATATTTCTCTTTTATTTGATATTTCACTGCGTTTTTATCTTTTATTTTGTTTTTTATTTATTTTCTTATATCCGTTTTTTTTTTCGTTCTTCCATGACTATTGTGTTTTGTTTTTCTTTCATTCCTATTTATCCGTTCTATCCTTCCAGTCCTTTAGTGTATTTATATATATTTTTTTCTAAGTTTCTTTCCTACCTTTCCTTTCCTCCATTTCCCCGTACATTCATACATCACATACCTCTTTTCCTCTCACATATATCTTCCCTTTCTCTTTTTTGTTCCCCTCCCTTTCCTTCCTCTGTAATGTCTTTTCCTTTTTTTTCTTTTTTACATTATATTCATGTTTATTCACATATATATTTTCTTCTTCCTCCCTCTGAACTTTTTAATCCTTCCATACAGTCTGCTTCCATCTCTCATCTCTCTCTCTCTCTCTCTCTCTCTCTCTCTCCACTGCATCCCTTCACTCTTCTCTCGTATCTATATAATGTCTTCCCTTTTCTCTCATTTTACGCTTTCTTTCATATATCAAACTCCTTTCCCTTGACATTAATTCCTTCTTTAACTCTTAAATTCTATCTTATAATCTTTTATCTATATAACTCATTACCTTTCTTTTAATATTCATTTGTTTATACGCTTACCATAATAAGCATTTATACTCTCCAAGTGGTTATAGATGTCAACTTCTTTTTATTTTATTTTGTATTAAAGTTATTTTCTCATCTAGCATTATAGTTTGTGTGATTTAGTATGGTAAAATGTAACGGCCTAATCCGCATCTCAAGGCCTGTTGCTGTTAGAAATTGTTAGTAATTCCCTGTAATAATCTTTCTACATGGCGGTACTCCTCAGTCACTACACTTAACCCTTTTCAATTTTTCTCTTGTATCTATGAAATTCCTTCCCTCATTCTCTATTTCATCTTTGCATTCTTTTGTTTTAATTTTTTTCTCTTGTATCTGTCAAATTCCTTCCCTCACTCTCTAGTTCATCTTTGTAGTCTTTTTCCTATCTTCGTATTTCACTCATCTCCATACCACAAACTTAAGATCCACGTCTCAACAAATGAAACTCTTCGCTCCTTCCTCATCCTCTTCACAACACTTGCATATGTTCTTCCCTATACCTCCTTGTACTTCCAACCCTTCCCGCGCCGCACCCTCACCTTCACTTCCCCGCCACCCTTCCCTTTCTTCACACTGTCATTCCGCTAATTAGAGGCGATGGGGTCAGATGATGTACCGCGCGGGGAGATCGACACCAAGACTATGGGGAGTCTCCAGGTTTGGCGAGTGGGGAGGGGGCAGGCCACGAATGGGGCAGCCAAACGAGGCGTGATGTGAAGCCTCTATTTACTATGCTTTGCTTCGCCGCGTGTAGCAAAGGGAAATTGCTCCTAGGGTAAGGGGCACGGAGGTCGTGTGCAGCCTGGCGGGGTCTCATATTTTGAGTGTCTTGATTAAAATGTTACTGTTGGTCTTACTGTTTCCTCCTGTTATTGTTGTGGGTTGTGACTCTCTTTTTTGCTTGTTCTGTTGTCTTTCTGGTGCTCTCTCTCTCTCTCTCTCTCTCTCTCTCTCTCTCTCTCTCTCTCTCTCTCTCTCTCTCTCTCTCTCTCTCTCTCTCTCTCTCTCTCTCTCTCTCTCTCTGTCAAATACTTGGATTTCATATATTCTTTTCTCTCTTAGACAAACATTTATTAATTGTTTTCTTGTCTTGATAATGAAAAAGAAATCTCGAGACGTTAACTTGACAGACGCAGGTATTTGCTAAGAACACCAATCACAGTCACAGCCACGCTCTGTCTCGCTCGCAGCTTCACCCTCCCTTGCTCACCTTACCCTTCCTCCCTTACAGTCTAACCATCCCTCCCTCACAGCCTCACCCTTCGTTCCTCATAACCTCACCCTCCCTTCCTCACCTCCTCTCCCCAACATCCTTACTCTACCTCCTTTACCTTCACCCTCCATTGCTTATACACACATCCTCCCTCCCCTACATCATTACTTATATCCGCACAATCTCACCTTACCTCCCTCACATTGTCACTAACTCGCTTACATCCTCACTTTCCCTTACAGCTTCACTCTCCCTCCCTCACCTTCACCCTCCTCAGCCATCGTTGTTCGTTACACACACACACACACACACACACACACACACAACAACAACAACAACAACAACAACAACAACAACAACAACAACAACAACAATAACAACAACCAAAGAAGAAAATGTTGCGCTTTTAGATTCAGGTTTGATTACTCTTCGCGTTCGCTATACGTACAAAGTTCTCATTCTCGGTATTATTTTTGCGAGAAGTCATAAATACTTGTTACCCAGTGTGAATATATGAATGCCAAACACTGAGGGATAAATGTAAGAGGAGACCTGATATTTGTAGCCTCCGTTAGTAAAATATACACCACTACGTACTTCTTCCACTGGTGATTCTGGTTTGATATTCGCCTATCAGTGTTTCTACTACACTTTCGTCACACTTCCCATCCTTCCCTCAACTTAGATTTTCCCTCCAGTAAAAATAAATATCACTACTTCTTGCTCCTGTGATTCTGCTTTGTCATTCGCCTCTCAGTGCTTCCACCACCCTTTAGTCACACCTCCAATCCTTTCCTCCAGTTTTATCTTTTCCCAACAGTTCCTTTCTTCTTGAGAGTCCCTCCTACAACCTTACAATCATCTCTCAAGGCCTCTGATTACACACTGCACCACCTTTTCCAGTCCGCCCTTTCTGGCAGTTTGTTCTCTTGTCCCTTCTTACACGCCTTTCACCTCTACTCTCCCTCCCTTCCTCGCTCCTTGCTTCCTCGCCCTCAACATCCTGCTCAGCCCCTCCCAGATCCTTAAGGGCCAGCGGGCAAATGTGTGATGTACAAAGCGTTGGGAAGGAAGCGCCATACATCACGCCTAGCAGACACCTTAGATTTACTGCTTGTTTACCTGCGAGGAGGCTAATGGACATGACCTAAAATATGGAGGCTAGGACACCATCTGAAGGAACTGTGTGTGTGTGTGTGTTGAGACAGAGAGAGAGAGAGAGAGAGAGAGAGAGAGAGAGAGAGAGAGAGAGAGAGAGAGAGAGAGAGAGAGAGAGAGAGAGAGAGAGAGAGAGAGAGGGAGAGAGAAAGAGAGAGTTATGAATTAATTTAGCCGCATTTATCCTTGCTCTCTCTCTCTTTCTCTCTCTCTCTCTCTCTCTCTCTCTCTCTCTCTCTCTCTCTCTCTCTCTCTCTCTCTCTCTCTCTCTCTCTCTCTCAAACCCCCTTTCCTTCCTTTCTCACTATCCCTTCCCCCATTAACTTTCCTCACCCACCACCCCGCGATGGCTACACAGATTAACTCATCACAACCCTCCAGACCCCCGGCCCGGATGACAGGTATCCCCCCGCAGCTCCTCCTGAAACCACCGCCTCCTCCACGGTGACTTGGGCCAAAGCGTCCTCGATGCCGCGCCGATAAGCGATACACGAGCGAGGACTGTGTTGGTGCTCTTATCGAAGAAGGGTTTAGGGTATTGATATGTAATCTAGACGTGGGATTCTGTGACGCGTGAAGTTTTATGTTCATGTAGAGTTTGTAGACTGCAGATGCGTTGTTGTACTGTGTTTTTATGTGGTTAAGGTATACATGATCTACACGCAGTACAATGTATACTAAACGTACACATTACCATATCAATATTTATTTATAACCTCTCCCCTAAAAACAACGGTGGCTGCAGCAAACGCCATCTCTTTTTTCCGTTGACGTACTGCGGTTAGTTTTTAAGTGTAATACCGAATAGTGTTGTGGAACCAGTGAAATTAAACAGCTTATTAAAGACTTGAAGGATTTATGTTGTTAAAAAAACTTTCCGTAATTTTTTGTAACGAAATAAGAAGAGCAACCCTGAGATGCATAAAATATAATCCCATAATGAAATAAGGTAAACAAAACTGAGATGCACAGAAAAGAGGAGTTAGGACCTACATCCTTCCTTTAAGAGGTGAAAGGCGAAGGACGGCCACAACACCAGCACAGTTGCCATCTCCCCTCGCGGATTGCAAGACAGACGTGGAGTTCCGTTTCATGTTGTAAAGGTCAGCTTAACACGTGTTACATAATCTTCCTCCTTTGTACCTCATTAACTGACTAACTCCGTGCTCTGTTCCACTCCCGCCTTTCCTTGTTTCGCTATCTCATTAAAGCAAGAACTAGCTAACCAATAATATTTTTTCACCACAATGTTCTCTTCAGCAGCGTCTTTTTATGTAACAGGTGCACTGGCTAAGGGCTACAAAATTATAATCACAATGTAATTTGTTTTTTTCTTATTTTTGCTCAAGACTCTTAGAAATATTAACGGCCTAGAAAAGACAGAATTGAACTGACTCACTTTTTTCATTCTGCATGTCAAAGCAAACATTGGTTTTACAGTAATCTGAATTTTGACAAAAGGTGCCCATAGCAGTGAAAGGGTCAAGCATCAGCGGGATAATGGAGCGGAATGTGGTGCGCAACTGTTGCGTGTATACCTGTGCGTCCAGGTATATTGACATGCGAAGTCAGGGCAAGCCACCCGGAGAATGGCAGGCGGGCCAGCAGGCGTGGCGACTAGTATGGGGGGGAGAATGAAGAATATACTTAAGTCTTCTCGACGTATTAAACTTACGATTCCATCAACACACACACACACACACACACACCAGAATTTGCATATTGAATTAAGCATGGCAACCTTCCTGACTATTCAGTCTGTCTCAGACTTCGCTGTTTCAGTTTCGCAGTTTCCATTTTCTATAAATTTATCAAGTGAAAGAGCGTAGGTTATTTTCTGAAAGCGTCTCTTAACACTTGTCTCCAGGCTGTTTGTATACTGTAAGTTCAGATAATAAAAGTAATAGGCATATTATTTCTTTCAGAGGTGCATTATAACCAATTTTAGTTTCTTTCTTTATGCATGATAATCTTTAAAAAAAAACATAATTTGTTAGTTCAACGCAGACTATTGGCAATGCTCGAAGTGTCCTTAAACTATTTAACGACCCATTGCCTTCTCTCGCCCTCACAGACCGCGACGAGTGTCAGGTGAACAATGGCGGATGTGAACACTCCTGCAAGAACACCGTGGGCTCCTTCATGTGTTGCTGCAGCCTGGGGGACAGACTGAGGCGTGACGGCCGCACGTGTCAAGATGGGGCTTTCCCCATTCTATTGCTCTCCACTACTTTCTTCATTGAGATAATCAAGTATATGCTTCCCTCTCTCACTCGCAAACTCATCACCCCTACGAGTTTATGAATAGGTGGTACTTTTAAACACGGTAAAGTTATTCAGGGAATGGGTTGAGCGACAGTAATGACATTTATCTCTTATTCTGATACTATTGGCCTCATTTCTATATTTTCCTTTTCTTCTTCTCTACTATAGCTGATTAACTTCATTCTAGTCTTCTCCTCCGTCTTTCATCTCTTTCTTCAGTTTTTATTTTTTTCCTTACTTCTTCTTTAACTTTTTTTATTCTTTTATTTCCTCCTCCTTTTAGTCGACCACGCTTCATTTCCCCCTTAATGTATCTCTTTCCATACGAATACTGAAGTGTTGGTGAACCTGAGTGTTCGTGTGTGTGTTGCATGGGAAAACACAAAAGTGAAAGCCTGAAGTTGTGAATGAATGAACGGAAGAAAACACGAATGAGTCATTCAGTGAATACATGGACCCGGTGAGCGAAAGAGTGAGCAAGTGAGCAAGTGAGTGAATTCAGTCTTCTGTTTATCATTTTAATCTATTTTCCTCTAACTTTATTCTTTATTTTCCTCTTTATGCTTTATCTTTTATCTTTATTCTTAATATTCATTGTTTATTATAGATGTGAATGAGTGTGAGTTTCACAACGGCGGATGCTCTCACGAATGTGCCAACACTGTGGGCTCCTACCGCTGTCTCTGTGGTCCCGGGAGCCGCCTGATGCCCGACGGACGCACCTGTGTTGGTAAGGCCAGGGAGGACGGGAAGACAGGACGGAGAAGGCAAAGTAAGTGGGAGGGGCAAGAGGAGGATGAGAGGAGAAAAACTGAGAGGATGAAGAAGTGAGATGGTGTGACGAGAGGCAGGAAATAGAGGAGGAAGATGGCAGTGAGAAAAGGGAACGTGAGGAAGGAACGAAGAGTAGATTGTAGAAACTAGAACAAAAGAAGGGAAGAGTAGAGGGAAAACACAACGTGAAGAAAGAAGGGAAGACAAAATTTAATATATTAAAGTAGTGAAGAAGAGAATAGAAGAAAGAGACGAGAGAGAGAGGAAAGGAGAGGAGACGAGAGGAGAGGAGAGGAGAGGAGAGAGAAAGAGAAGGAAAGGGTAAAGGATAGATTAATTAATATAGGCATAAAAATCTTTAAAAAAAAAAGTATGACAAGAAATAAACCAAGAAATAATGAAGTACAGGAAAAGTCAAGTCAAAGGTAATCAGATGTAATCTATGGGCAAAAACGCCCACGATTTTTCTGACTTACATTCTAAGATCCACACACAAGCGCCGAGCAGTGAGTGTGTTCGTCTCGCCCTCGCAGCTTCGCCCTCTTGTGCCACGAGACGCAGGCCTAACATGGCGTGTCGTCTTGCAGGTGAGGCTTCGTGTGGCGTGAGGAATGGCGGCTGTGACCACTACTGCGACTACTGCGGCAGGCCAAAGTGCTCCTGCCGGCCCGGGTGAGTTGTGCAGCGAGCCGTTCAGTACTAGTGATAGGTGATCTTTATGGGAAGGTCAGCGTGCTCAGACCCGTATTCAGAAACGCTTTATTACTCTCACCACGACCATTTTCAAAGACTATAGAAATGACTAGCTGGTTTCGCAAAAGTCTTAATCTGTCACCACAACCATAGAAAAAAAAATAATAATAAATAAATAAATAAATAAATAAAAAAAACTTCTGTAACTTCAACCAAAGCATTTTGAAAGTAGTGAAGGTTCTCAGTGTCATGCTAAGGCGTGACTAGAATAAATAGCTGGTATTTGTAGCCATTCCTAACCTTTTCTTGTGCAAATGCTTCTTTTCCTGTCCATCTTCAATTCCAACACCAGTAAAGCGGTACTCGTAGCTCGCAAACTTTTCAAATAGTTGGTTCTTTTCAGATAAGTTTTCATTTCACAGTCGTATATTATTTTTTTTTTTTCATGATATTAGCCGTGTTGATCATCAGCTACATTGTAACACACATTATACTGTATAAAATAATGCCTGTTCCCTCCTACAAACACCTGATTCCCACCACCAGTGATCATATGGTATAATCCCCAAGAGCATAGGAATCAAGGAGAACTTGTATTATTATATACATTTATTATAAATCCTATTAATAAGGACTGGAGTATTCGCATTTCAGCCACCATTTTTAAACGCTGACAACACCGTGTGACTCATCGCCACGACATCGACACGATACACTGAAAAACCTCTCTCCTGATCTGTAAGTTGTCCATGCTCTTGGTAAGATTTGAAATGAGAGCTAGTTCCTCAGCAAATAGCGTCGAATAATTATAGAAGATAGAGGATTTGTTTCATTATTTGAATATGATACTAACAAACAAGTGTTCGCTAGGAACTTCAACGCGACGGGAACAAATGGCCCAAGTGACGCTGAAGGTTTGGTATGCAGCTCGTAACCGTATTATTTGAATGGCTGCTTATTGGTACAGAAGGTAAATAATGACCAAGTTTACGTAACACTGATTTATGGCCAATTAAACGAAAATATTTATTACCATTGTGATGGGATGCCACCTCCTGCTGGTATATTGGAAGGGCCATTAATGTTTGCTGGTGCTGTCGTGAAGACCTGGCCTTTCCTGTGGTATCATTTTTTATATAGGAAAGAAATGTATCCTTGCTCTCATGGTAGCTTAAATACTATGCATTACGAGATAAGCTGATAGAGAATTCCTGACGACAGCCTTATGTTTCAGATACATACTTGGCCAAGACGGACGGCGATGCGAGGCGGCGGATCCCTGCGTGGTGGATAACGGTGGCTGTCAACACATCTGCCTACAAGACCAGGGCCGTGCACGCTGCACATGTCAAAGAGGGTTTACTTTGGCTAACGACCGTGTTTCGTGTGTTGATCTTGATGAGTGTAATATACCAGGCACCAGCAGTCAGCAATGTCGGAATACCTGGGGCTCCTACGAGTGCATCTGCAACTCTGGTTACCAGCTTGGCACTGACAACAAGTCCTGTTACAGTAAGTAACCGGGAAGGCAGGCAAATTTACCTTCTGGGAAAAAAAAAAAAAGTCTTCAGTTAATACCACTATTTTCTAATTGTTCCCTTTCCAGTGATCGACATGGAGGTCATTAACTCTTGTATTGAAAACAACGGTGGTTGCCAGCACATGTGCCAGCACGGGCCAGACGGAGCCACTTGCACCTGTCACCCGGGATACCAGCTACAACCTGATGGGCGCTCCTGTCAGGTGAGTGTGGGAGGCTAATATATCCAAAATTATGCAGCTTTTCTTTCCATCGCAAAAAAAACACAGAATAAAGATGTGATAGTCGAGGAGCAATGAGAGTATGGTGACGGAAAATTTAGCTTTTCATGACCATCTGATCTTGTTGAATAAAGATTAAACAAAGCATAAGGATGTCGTTTCCGACCTCTAACCCACTTCTTGTTCTGAGAGGACCGGTTTTCCAATGGCAGGATGCGGACGAGTGTGAGGCTGGAAGCCATCGGTGCCAACAAGAGTGTGTGAATAGCGAAGGAGGCTACGCCTGCGCTAGCACACAAGGCTTCACATTGAGCTCTGACACCTTCACTTGCCTGGGTAAGTGCTTTCGACAGCTGGTGACATTCTTGATCCTCACTCCCTCTTAGAGATAGAATCTATTTTTGTGCTTTCTTACAGATGTGAATGAATGTTCAATGGAGAACGGTGGATGCGAGCACGAGTGCCAGAACACGCAAGGCTCCTTCACGTGTTCTTGCCGCAGAGGCTACGTTCTGGTCGACGAAGTCCACTGCGATAGTGAGTTCTGGACTCCTGATTCTTTAGACTACACAGTTACTATAGAAACTTTGGAAGTTGGTTTACGAACACAATTATGTTCATGAGTAAGGACGTTCACGCCTAGTCTCCTCTCCAGTCTTGGGCGGTAACTACGACGTGGACTACTCTGGCTACAGCATCCGAGGCGACCAGGACATGGGTTCGACAGCCATAGAGGACTACTCGACGGTGCTGGACGGCGAGACGACCAGAAACCGTGACGCGTGGAATGACGTAACTTACGCAGAGTACAGCAAGATCATTACCCTCCAGACGCGTAAGTCAAGAAGCGCACAGCGCACACATTTGCTGTGTCTGCTTGAGTGTGTGATGTTAATGTTTGTCAGTATCACAATATCTCATTAATTTCAGAATTAGTAAAACTAAAACGAACACTTCATGTCATACTCGCATTTTCACTGTTTTACGTAATTCTCTGATATCTGTTTATGTTTCTCCTCAGTTTTTAAAGATCCGTGCAAATATTACTTTAATTCATCACAAAACTTTTATACATTCGTGCTTACTTATAATGACTGACGAAGAGTGGCAGGCGGAATGAAATTGAAGGAATGGAAGACGAGTGAACATCAATATATTGTATGAAACGTGTCCCAGTGTCAGCATGAGATTCTGTCCTACAGGTTGCGTCCCTGGACATTTTGGACCTAACTGTTCCCTCACGTGTAACGACTGTCCCGGGGAATGCGACAGCTCGGGGTGTGTGTGTCCCCCGGGCAGGACTGGACCCATCTGCGAACTTGAGTGTCCCTCGGGTTTCTACGGACCCAGCTGTAACGAGGCGAGTCCTGCTTACCGAGTATAACTAAATATGGCCCGATGGATCCATCACTGCACTTGTAAAACTGCAGTAAATGTTACATAAAAATTACAATTGGCCATTTTTCTATCAACACGCTTTTCCTTATGATCATAAAGGTTATTTTTTCCTGATAGGTGTGTCGCTGTGAGAACGGCGGCACATGTGATCTCGTGACTGGCAACTGCACGTGTCCACCAAGCGTGTCCGGAGAATTTTGTGAAAACGGCTGCCCTGCAGGTGCCTTGTTTCCGTCCTTACTTCTTTCATTGCTGCATTGTATTGAAATAATCTATTCAACGGGAAGCACAGGAACAGGAAATAAAAAGAATGTTAAATAAAATTTGTATAAATTATCGTTTATAATGAACTTTTAGCTCCGCAGACCGGAGTCAATATTATACTCGAGCACACAACCATGATGATGATCGTAACCTTTACTTCCCAGAGTGGGGTGTGCGAGTGTAAAGCAGGATATGTTGGCATTGACTGCTCCAAAGAGCGCCCAGAGGGAAAGTGGGGCGCCGGGTGTCTGCATGAGTGTCAGTGTGCCAATGGAGCCACGTGTCACCCCGCTACGGGCGTTTGTGGCCTAGACTGTCCCCCAGGATTCATGGGAACCGAATGCAACACACGTACGTTATTTTCATACTTTCATGAGAATATCCCTAACACGTACATACAACACGAGTAAATGATGACAACACTCTCTTGACAGCGTGTCCGGCTGGTCACTATGGACCGGAGTGTATGAAGGCGTGTATGTGCGGCCTGCGACCCTGCGACCCAAGCACAGGCGTGTGTCTCTGTCCGGCAGGGAACAAGGGACCAAACTGCAATCAAAGTGGGTCGTTGTACAGGCGCATTCGGCTCGCAGGCTTTTCTCTCAGGCATATACGGCATGGCTTTGCAACGTGGAGAGAAACATAATACTAACACTGTAAGGATTAACTCATCATTGACATTTAAAATATTACTCCCTCCTAGCGTGTTCTGAGGGACAGTGGGGACAAAGCTGCTTGAGGAAGTGCGAATGCCAAAACAGTGCTACGTGCAACTCTGTGACTGGAGAATGCCACTGTCAGCCAGGATATGTGGTAAGGCCTCTTTCTCTGCACCTCGTTCTTGCTGCCAAATATCGCTAAAACTATTTATGTACTACAGCGTATGTATATCAATAGAATTTTTTTTTGTGACTGCTACTTTTTACTCTTCTCAGCAGCCATATTTTACATTAAAAAAAAGTATTATTTCATCCGTATTTCCTTCTATACTGACTAATGGGTGCACTAGTGACTAGTATTTTACTAGTGACTGTCTTATTCTTTGAATACTGTAACCATATTTCACATTCGTTGAGCGCAGTTAGGACCCAATTAGATTTTTTTTAAGCGTGTACGTGCGTGTGCGTGTGTGTGGGAGGACGGGGGCTTTTCATGATGGTCTTCCCGTCCTACAGGGCCCTACGTGTGAGGCAACGTGCTCCGCCGGCAGGTATGGTGTCAACTGTAGTGGAATATGTGGGTGCCTCAACGGTGCCTCCTGGCCGGTGAGTGCTTGCTTTCGTGGAGCCTGAGTGTTGATAATTCAGTGACGGCCAATCACCAAGAACGAATGAAATATTTTCCAGCTTAATACCTAATGCCAGTTTGTGTATTCATGCTTATACTGGTATTTTCATCATATTTTAGAAAAGTTTCGATTTATCGTATTTCATTCATATAATTCAACGCCAGACTTGATAAGGAAATAAAAAATCAATCTACATAACATTCCTTTCTCCACGTTCCTGAAGTAATTTTTGGAGGCACAACTGTTTATTCGACTTGTGGTCATCCCCACAGGTGCCAGTGCCTACCGGGATTCACGGGTCTTAGCTGCGGTCAGCCCTGTCCCCTGGGACGATTCGGTCAGGACTGTGTACAAGTATGTGACTGCAACGACGGTGGTGGGTGTGACAAGGTGACCGAGGAATGCACATGTGCGCCGGGGTGGCGAGAGTCTCAGTGCAAACTCAGTAAGTACGGCAGAGCTAACTACAGTAAGCCATTTCATTGCAAATATTGCAAACCCTACGGACCTTCTTAATATCTGATGTAGGAAGTTTAAATATTACCGCTTGTTACATACACCATGAATTCCTTTCAGAATGCGAGGAGGGTCGCTATGGAGCAGGTTGTGCCATGAACTGTAGCTGTGCCAATGGAGGCGAATGTGACCACATTTCAGGCGCCTGCATGTGTCGTCCAGGCAAGTTAACTACTGTACACTGGAAAACACACACACACACACACACACACACACACACACACACACACACAATCAATGTAATGATTCAACATTTATATAAATCAGATTATTCTTGCAGGGTGGCGCGGGACATTCTGCTCCAGGCCGTGCCCAGACGGGTTTTGGGGCATAGAGTGTCGGTACCAGTGTGACTGTGATGTTGGCGCGACCTGTGACCCCGCCACGGGAGTGTGCTCGTGTCCGCCTGGCAAACGCGGCCATCACTGTTCCAACAGTGAGTACTTAGTTTCATGTCTCTGATGGATGTAGATATAAAAAAAGAAAGGGTGTCTAAGAAAATAAGAAAGCTAAAGAGATTCGTATGTTCCTGCTTTTGTTAATTAAATAGGGATTGGGAGGACCTAATTCTCATCATTAATGACTCATGGAAATGACCTCATGCCTCTCCTCTGCTGCTGTTGACACGCACAAAGGACACTTATGGGAAACATCTTGAAAGCCGAAATTTTGTTAATCATTCCTAGATCACGTAGAAATATTCGTACGGTATGAGGGCGCACCAATGACCCGCTGTACCTACAGCGGGGCGTAGTCACTTCTCCTACAAGCCTACAATAACTGGAGTACTGCCACATATCCTACACATAGATGGTCATATTTCCTACACAAAAACAAGTATCCGTCATATATCCTACACATAAAATGACTACCCTCCAGGTCAAATATCCTTTAAATACACCAGTTTTAGAGTAATGCCATATTTCCTACAGAGATACAGCATACCTCCTACACTCAAAAACCTGTTCTGTCACATATCCTACAAGGATACAGCATATCTGCTACACACAATAATATGTTGTCACATCTCCTACATTGCTCCTACAGGCGCACCCCCTAGCTTGGCGCCTCTGCACTCGGAGCTTCTGGCTCAGTACACTCCTGCCGACCTTGACTAGTCAACAAGTAGATAAGTTGTTATACATCCGTTCGGCGTAGTATCGTTCACATTCAGACATCATGGGTCGAGTTTAGTCTCGACCCCAGCAGTATTTTTTTCTCCATTCGACGGGACAGACGGCATTATTGTACTCGATTGCGCCTGGACCAAGCATGGCTAGTATTGAGGGGAACATCCGCTTCAATGCAGTGGTTTACAAAGACAACTCTGGATTCCGGTACCTCCGAAATGTGGCAAGAAACAACAAACTATACCTGCGTTGCATTCATCACCCCAACTGTGGAGGAAGAGCCGTATTGTCGGAGGTAAGAACAGTTGTAAAATGTTATAGACCAGGAGTTTGGTAAGATTTAATCAACTTCACTGCTAAAGGTTTTCCGTTAAAACGATGGAGATCACTGGCAGAGTCACTGGTGATGATGGTGGTGTTAGGTGTTGTTCGAATTATTAAGCAGTTATATTTTACAGACAACTGGTGTCATCAGAGCAACGCAAGGTCACAACCATGAATCATCCGACTATGCTGCAACAGATCTGAGGAACACTCTCAAGATGAAGGCTGCTGAGGATGT